>NC_077232.1:7929459-8081959 GCF_027887165.1 Monodelphis domestica
TTTCTTGGCTGTGTGACCCTGAGCAAGTCACTTCCTCCTGACTGCCTAGCCTTTGCCATTCCTCTGTTTTGGAATTGATTCTCAGAGGGAAGGGAAGGGCTAAAAAAGGATGGGTTGATGGGACGCCCAGTCCATCCTTGGCGCCTTCACCAAGTCCAGAGTTCTCATGTCTCCCACCCTGCATCCGCCTTGGCCCCAGAGGCCTCAGAATCCCCCTGTTGGCGCTGTAAACCATCCCCGTCTGCGTGTCCGTGTGTGTATGGGGTGCTCCTCGCCCCCTCTCCTCCCAGGCTCTTCAGAGCTGCAGGGGGCCAGGGCAGGAGGAAGCAGGAAGGGAAAGCGGGAGGAGGAGGGAAAACACTCCCTGCCCTTCCCCCATGTCTGCCAGGGATCCCAATGCGGGTCAGAGATTTTCTTTACTTTCAGGGGAGGTTTAAAGCATCCATCCATGGGACCCTCCCCGCAGCCGCCCCTTCTAACTGCCACAAACCACCTCCCAGCACTGAACGGCTCCTGGGCTTGCAAGGGGAAAGCTGGGTCATTTCCCACCCAAGTCCATACTGAAGCGGGGAGAGAGCACCTTTGGGTGCTCAGGAATGCTGACCTCTCCTTGGAGTCTGAGGCGGGCAGCCTCTCACCAAGGGAACCAAGGGAAGGTTCCAGAGCCTGGGCATGGATCAGATCTCCTGCTGGCTGGCCTTGGCCATGGGGCCAGGAAGAAGGGCTGGGTTCCTCCAGGGATCCCAGGCAAGTGGGCAGCAGGCAGAAAGCAGAGGAGTTGGGCCTCAGAGGAAGGACCTGCCCCATGGAGGGTTTGCTCTGGGCCGAGCACTGAGCCCAGCACTCAGAGACCAGCCACATGTATCCTCCAGGAGCTTACCGCAGTCAGCTGCAAGAGTGGTATTTGCTGGGGGCAGCTGGGTGGCTCAGTGGATGGAGAGCCAGGCCTAGAGACAGGAGGTCCTGGGTTCAAATCTGGCCTCGGCCACTTCATTGCTGTGTGACCCTGGGCAAGTCCCTTAACCCCCACTGCCTAGCCCTTACTGCTCTTCTGCCTTGGAACCAGTACATAGTATTGACTCCAAGACAAAAGATGAGGGTTTGTTAAAAAATGAGTGGTATTTGCTCAGGGTGGGTCCTAACTGCCCTTGCTTGGCCAATCTTGCTTGTTGCTCCTGCCCTGAGCTGTTGGGCTCCCCAGAATTACTCACCTAGTGGCCAGTTTTCCTCTATATGCTCATTTGTCCATATTAATCATTAATAAGCTTTATTAGACATCTCCTGTGTGCCGGACATTGTATAATTGGGGCAAAAGTGAAGCAGCTCCTGCCCTCCCACTTCCATTTAATTGGGGAGCAAGCGCAGGTGTCTAGAGCAATAATAATAGCTACCATTTCTTTAGCCTTGACCATATGCCAGGCCCCATGCTAAGTATTCTACAAATATTCTCTCATTTCTCCTCACAATAAGCCAGGCAGGTCCCATTTCACAGATGAGGAAACTGAGGCAAATAGACACCAAACATTTACAAGGTCACCTGAATGCTTGGGGCTGGGAGTAGATGAGGAGTTGCATGTAAGGTAAATTAGGAATCCCCAGAGGTTGAGGAAAAGGAGAGTCTTGGGATCCAGGCCTCTTAGGATCATCAGCCTGTGGGTCTGGAGGCACAGGATGGTAAATGGAGGTCTCGTAGGAAGAATATCAAGAAGGCCAGTGTGGATCATAGAGTGCATAAAGGGGAGTCATGCCTGCAGGAAGACTGAGAAGGGGGTGCCAGTCTTCCTGTCTTTTTGGAGATGGAGGGACAATGAGTATTTTGCCTCCACCAGACCAACTGTCATACCTACCAGACCTGCCCTCCTTTGTGACAAGGAAGGGCTGGATGGGGAGGAGAGATGGGAGGGAGTATACAGAAAAGGGGGTGATGGAAGAACAAGCTATCAATGAGGGCAATATTTTAAGTAAAATCAAAGGAAGGGCTCAGAACCGAAGCAACTCTTAGTGGGAGATTCCCAGTTGCTCTGGAGGTTAGAGTTACTGGGATTCTTGAACTCTGGCTGGGGATGGACAAAGCAAACTGGGGGTCTGAGCAAAGGAATCTGGATGTGACACCAGAGGACTTGGGGAGGATCCCTCCAAAGCCAGCTTGGCTGTGGGAACTTGGGAAAAGGTCTTCATTTCTCTAAGCCTCAGTTGTCTCCTTTGTGAAACAGGAAAGTTGACTTTGAGGACTCTAAAGTCCTTTAAAAGTCTCAATTTCTGAGCCTGGGATTTCAGGGCAAAATATGACCTGTAAACATTGGGAAGGCACTAAGGGAAAGTAATCCAAGGCTTGGAAAGGAGTGAAGAAGAGAGGGATGGATGGAGAGAGCAATCAGGGAAGCACTTTTGGAACAGGGAGATTGTAAAGGAAGGAGAGACCCTTTTGGTGGAGATTGATTGGAGAGACACAGTCAGTCAATCAACAGGCACTTATTAACCACTTACTGTGTGTCAGGAAGAATCCTATGGAAAGACAAGGGGAGGAGCAACTAGGTGGCTGGTAGATAGAAAGCCAACCCTAGAGGTGGGAGGTCCTGAGTTTAAATGTGACCTTAGACACTTACTAGCTATGTGACCTGGGCAAATTATTTAACCTCCATTGTCTAGACCTTACTGCTCTTCTGCCTTGGAACTAATACTTAATATTGATTCTAAGACAGATGGAAGGAAGGAAGGAAGGAAGGAAGGAAGGAAGGAAGGAAGGAAGGAAGGAAGGAAGGAAGGAAGGAAGGAACTCTCAACCCCCATCTAAAGAGTTATTTGATGTCCCTTGATTGGGGAATGACTGAACAAATTGTAGTATATGATGGTGATGGAAACTATTAATGACCTGGAGGGATTCCATGTGAACTGGAACAACCTCCATGAATTGATGCAGAGTGAGAGGAGCAGAACCAGGAAAACATTGTACAGAGAAGGATACATTGTAGCACAATTGAATGTAACTGACTTCAACCCTAGTAGCAATGCAAATGACCCAGGACAATCCCAACAGACTTATGAGAAAGAAGCTCTTCACATCCGGAGAAAGGACTGGGGGAGTGGAAACCCAGAAGAAAAACATATGACTTATCACTTGTTTGTATGGGTATATGATTTGGGATTTTGGCTTTAAAAGATTACTTTGTTACAAAAATGAACAATATGGAAATACATATAAAGTAAAAACATTTGTATAACCCAGTGGAGTTGCTGGTTGGTTCTGGGAGTGGGGAGGGAAGGGGGGAAGGAAAGAAAATGAATCATGTAAATATGAAAAAAATATTTTAAAAAATTAAGATGTAAAATGTAAAAAATGAGAAAAGAGCTATTTAATGAACATTTATTAGCAACCTCCTATATAAAGGAGAGGCACTGTAAGCAAGTGGTTAGAGAGCTTGGTCTGGATTTCCCCTCTGTGTGCCAGGCTTGGAGTCAGGAGGACCTGGCCTCAGACTCTAGCCCTGAGCAATTCATCTGACCTCTCCTAGTTTTAGAGCCCAAATTCTAGACAAACTGCATCTTAGAAGGAGGGCCATGTACCCTGGGAGCTCTGAAGCCTTCAAAAGCACAGGGTGTACCAGGTGCTCCAGGCCCTCTGGACACTGAAACATTTCCACTCTCTCAATCCTTTCATCAGAAAAAAATTTCAGCATGGAAAATCTCCGAAAGGATGGATGAGTCACAGTCTGTGTGTGTTGGGTTTCTGGGCTGCTGGCTGTGCCTTCCCATAACTGCATCTCTCTTAGTCTTTCTCATCTCAGGGTGTGTTTGTCCTGGTTGAGTGTACAACAGTTTTATCTCAGTTGTCATCACAAAAATAATGAGAACTCACATCTGGAACATTTTGGCCCAGAAGAATTTGGGAGAGGAGGAGGAGGTGTGCCCAGAAGACTTAGGTTTTGAATCCTGTCTCTGTCCCTCCTTCCTCTGTGATCTCGGCCAATTCCTTCCCAACTCTAGGCCTCAGTTTTCTCCTCTGTAAAATGGGAGTAGAGTTGGGGAGGAATCAGAGGTTCTTCACCTTAGGATCATGAATACTTTAGATTTGGAGAATCAATGAACTTGGATGGGAAAACAATTTCCTCTTTCTTTTTTGGGATCTTTGTTTTTCTTTGCAATCCTGCCTTTTATTAAACAATGCACTTAAAAACATGATTCTGTAAAGGGTCCACATGCTTCTCCAGGCTGTCCCAGCTGGATAGGATACATACAAAAAGGGGAAGAAGCTGATTACTAAAGCAAGCCCTTTCCAGCTCTAAAGGTGTGATCTGGGGGCTACCTTGCTTGAAGACAGAGGGCTTGACAAGAGAGGGCCTATGGACTGGCCCAAAGCAGGAAAAACAACAAATATTAAATGAACAAATTTGCCCCTGAATTATCCAACTCATCAAGAATCCACTTGGTAGAGGGCAGCTGGGTATCTCAGTGGATTGAGAGCTAGGCCTAGAGATGGGAGGTCCTAGGTTCGAATCTGGCCTCAGATGCTTCCCAGCTGCAATACCAAGTGGGGAATGGACTTGTTTGTACAAAAATATTTATAACTGTGCTCTTTGTGGTGGCAAAAAACTGGAAAATGAAGGGGTGCCCTTCAGTTGGGGAATGACTGAACAAATTGTGGTATATGATAGTGAAGGAATACTCTTGTGCTATAAGGAATGATGAATAGGAGGATTTCACAAGAGCTGGAAAGACCTCTGTGAACTGATGCAAAGTGAAATAAGAAGAACCAGGAGGATATTGTACACAGAAACTGAAACATTGTGGGATGATCAAATGTGTCAAAATAGACTCGAATCCAGGACTTCAATCCCCAGAAATCCTTGCTCCACTTCCCCAGAATGCCCTCGAATCTCACTGAATTCTCACCTGGGCTGAGAGCGAGATGGGGTATTTAAACCTGGTTGTGAATAGGCTTGGGCTCTTTTCCACTTCCATTTTGGAGCAGACGCATCTCTTTCATGATGTGAGGTTATCTTGTCTAGGTCTCTCTGGCCTAGGCATGTGCTTTCTTATTCTGTATTTTCTTTAATCCTTAACCTTTAATGAACCTCATAAAAATATAATACTACTTGCAGAGAGAAACTACTTTCTACATGCCTCAGTTTCCCTAAATTTTAATCTTTACAAATGTGACAGATTTTGCTACTAACAGCAATACAATGATCCAGGACAAAATCCAGAGGGATTTATGAAACTATGCTATCCACAGCTAGAGAAAGAACTGTGGGAGTAAAAATGCAGAAGAAAACACACGATTTGTCACTTGTTTATATGGATTTATGATTTGGGGTTTGGGTTGTAAAAGATAACTCTATTACAAAAATGAATAATATGGAAATGAGTTTTGAGTGATAATCCATGTATAACCCAGTGGAATTGCTTGTCCACTCCAGGAGTGGTGAAGAAAGAGGGGAGGGAGACAATATGAATCATGTAACCATGGAAAACTTATGTGTACATTTGTTACAAGAATAAAATAAAGGGAAAAAACCAAATCCACTTGGTAGAAAGTGGATGGGTGGCTCAGTGGATAGAAAGCCAGCTTGGAGACAGGAAATCCTGGGTTCAAAATTCAGACCCTTCCTAGCTGTGTGACCCTGGGTAAGTCACTAAACTCTCTCCCATTGCCTAGCCTTTACTGTTCTTTTGCTTTTGAACAAATGCACAACATTGATTCTAAGACAGAAGGTAAGAGTTTTTTAAAAAAGAGAGAAGTCACTTGGAACTCTTGAGATCTCCTAGATCATACCCTTCTCTAGTCCCATAAATGCCCACTAGGAGTCCAGGCCCATCTGCCTTCTCTATCCTCCTCCCCTGCCCCAATGCACCAGCCCCCACCCTCCCCACTCCATCTCCATTTCAATGATATTCAGTTTGAAGATGGTCTCATCTGGTCTAGCTTGGTGCTGAGAGCAGGGGAAAAAGGCCAGAAAACAATCCCTGCCCTCAGCCTACATGGGGGGAGGGGGCAGGGCAGGACAGATTCCCAGGTAAGAAGTACAGACAGACTTATAATAAAGGAATTTGGAGAGGAGGGTGGAGAAAGAGCCCTGCTAGCTTCTGGGAAGGCCCCGGAGGCCTGGCAGGGGCCTGGTGGTAAGGTGGCAAGAAGCCCAGAGTGAGAGGCCAGAGGAATGTTCTCACTGATTTCAAATGTCACCCTTTCCTTCAAAACACAAAGTGGCTCCCCTAGGCCCTAGGAAACAGGACAAAACAAGGCCGCTCCTCCTCCACCCCTTGGCTCCACCTCCCTTGGCCAATCCCATTTCTCACTTCTCCCTCAACAAACCCTCTAGGGGCCCCAGGATTACCACTCCTTAGCCAGGCATTCAAGGCCTTTCTACCTTTGCAGCCTCATCCCATAGGGTTCCTTCCAAATGCTCTGAATTTCAGAAATAAGACAAATTCAGACCTGTGCTCCCCCACCTCATAGGCTTGGCTGGGTCTGTTCCAGAAAAGGCTACTCAAAGCTCACAGCCTCCAGGGAGGCTTCCCTGATCTCCACCCCCACCCCTTGGTTGTGACCTTTCCCTTTAGACCTTTGGTTGGGAATGCTTCTTTCATTGAGTGACATTGGGTAGTACAGATGTCTGGGATGGGGTCACCCTGGGAGACTGTAAGTCCAGTGAGGGCAGGGGATAGCTGGTTTTTGTTTTTTCTCAACCCTTACCTTCTGCCTTAGCATCCATACTAAGTGTCAATTCCAGAGCAGAAGAGCAGTCTGGGTTAGGCAATGGGGGTTAAGTGACTTGTTCAGGGTCCCCCCACTAGGAAGTGTCTGTGGGCAACTTTGAACCCAGGACCTCCCGTCTCCAGGCCTGAACCTCAGCTGACCTGGGCATAGTGTCTTGCTGAGAAATGCAGGTTGGCAATGGAGTTTGATCCATATTATGGGATCTGATTGAGGCTTGCTCTGGATGATTAAACAAGGAGGTCAGCTTGCATCAGTCATTTATTGGAGTTGAATTTCCCATCCTGGGAGCTTCCCCTTTCCCGTGTGAGTCCATGTTCCCCCTACGAAAATCACCGACTCTCCTGCAGGCCTGACTCAGGCAGGGGCCTAGTTAATGGGCCTCTGAGGGAGAAGCCTTTGTCTGCCTGGAGAATGGGTGCGAAGGACTGTTTATTTGAAATAGGTTCTCTGCTTCCCCCTGTTGGCACCCATGATTTGCCTGACCTTGTCCGGGTTCTGGCTGCCAGAAGAGGGAAGCTGCCCGGTGGGGAATGGAGACGACTTGTGGCTAATGCTTTCTGCACCCACCAACCAGGCACCCAGGGCACCCAGGACCTGGAATATTGCCTCGGCTGGTCTTTGGTGGCTATAAGAAAGGCTCCTGAGCTCTCATCCCGGCCAGGCCTTGGTTACGGAGGAGCCCTGGACCCCGCTTAGCGGCCACTGCTACCCTGACTGATGGGCAGCTAGATGGCTCCATGGGCTGGAGTCAGGAAAACCCGAGTTCAAATCCAGCCTCAAACACGCATTCGCTGAGGGACCCTGGGCGAGCCACCTAACCCCATGCCACTCTGCCTTAGATAAATCTTTGCCGTTGACCTCACTCCCAGCAGCTCCCAGCCCCGTCTGGCCTGGGCCCCCAGGAAAGCCCTCTTCTCTCCCCTTCCCGAGAAGGGCAGGTGGAGGCAGAGGCCTTGGAAATAAGAAGGCCAGTCTGCTGGGGCCTCAGTGGGGGGCAAGGGGGGGGGGTCAGGACAACCAGGACAGAAGGGGGCTCCTGGGGCAGACAGCAAAGGCCCAAATAGGAGGCTCCTATGTGCCAGGCACTGTGCTGAGGCTCCTTTGACTCTCACAACAGCCCTGGAGGGAGGGGCTGTTGTTATCTTCATTTTACAGACAAAGAAACTGAGGCAAATGGAGGTCAGACGGCTAATATTGGAGGCAGGATTTGAACTCGAGTCTCCCTGGCTCCAGCCCTGGCACTCTATCTACTCCATCTGTCATCCAGCTACCTTGATTATTGGACTCCCTGTAGATCCCATCACCCGCTCTGCCTCTGCAAACCCCACAGGGAGTCTAGTGTCAGCTGGCAGGCCAAGAGAAGGCATTGGGTCTTTAGTCTGGGGCCCTGGATTCGAATCTTGACTTCTCCCTGGGTGACTGGGGACAGGTCCCTTTGCCCGGGTGGATGGCCTCCGAAGGTCCTTCCAGTGGCAGATCTCTGGAGTCAGTGAAGGGCAGGGAGGCCCTCTGGTCCCTCCATCAGAGGCTTCCAGCCTTCACGGGTGGCTCAATTCAGGGTGTGGGTTCAAATTACACCTCTGATGCTTACCCCCCACCCCAGGTCAGCCCCCTGGCCTGAGTTTCCCTTTCTGTCAAATGAGGAGAGAGGCCCCTCCCAGCTCGAGTCCTCTTGGGGGTCCTTGTCCCCCACTTTGCTGGCAGCAGACACTGGGTGGCCTGGGAAGGCCAGTGGGTCTCCTGCGCCATCTGCTGGCCAGATACAGCGTAACAGGTCCTGCCCGCCCAGCCCGGCATTTCCTGTGGGAGGCCTGGGCGCCCCCAAACTGGCCGTCTGCCTCAGAGAATCAGGAAGGGGCTCCCTGGGCCAGGCCTAAAACCTTCTCTCTGCGGCGTCTCTGGGTCTTCCATTTTAAACATTTACATACACAACTGGGGGGCGGAGGAGGTGGAAGGTGCCCCCCTCGGGAAGCCCAGGGCAGCTGGAATCTTGGGGGAGGAGAGGGCAGTGGTCAGCGTGGGAGCCCGCAGGGAGGCGCGAGTCATCTCTGCCGCCCTGTGGGCCGTCAGTCCTCGGGTCCCTGGAGCTTGGGGCAAAGGACCATCGTGGCTGGCTGCCCCAACCAGGATTTCTGAGCTCGGCCCCTCCCTGTTACGGAGGCCCCCCTGGGAGTCCCCCCTCCCCCGCGGCTTCTCACAGCATATTCCAGATGGGTGGAAGCTGGCTGTGAGCAGGCCGCCGCTGGACGGAAATTGGACGTTCTCATCCGCAGAATGGGCTCAAGACCAGCCTGGCTGGTGGCTTGGTAGGAGGGCTGTGCTAGGATTGAAAGTGGGCTGGGACTAAAGACCCCTCAGCCCCCTGGCATTGCCCGAGGGCTCCCACAGACCATCCAGCTTACTAGGAAGGAATCCCCCAGAGGCGCCCCAATCAGGGTTCTGGAGGGGGTGGCCCAGATTTGAGATGAGCCCTTCTCTCCCCTCTTGGAATCCATAGATGTAGTGGTCTGGTTCCAGGGCAGAAGAGCAGTAAAGGCTCTTCACCCATGCGGGGGAAGTGATGTGTCCGAGTCACCCAGCCAGGAAGTATCTGAGGCCAGATTGGAACTCAGGACCTTGTTTCTAGACCTGCCTGTCTCCCTGAGCCCCCAGGCCTCCGAAGCTAGGGCAGCATGCCATTGAAGCGGGAGTATCACTGTGAATAGGAAGGGCTGTGGAGGCTCGGGCTCTCCCTTGGGAGGGCCCTGAGGGGCAGCCCGGACTCCCCCCAGGCCTGAGCCCTTGCTAGCCCCAGCCATAGCCAACACCCCGATTTCTCAGTGGTCCGAGCGCCCCAACATCCACGGACGGTGGATTCCTGTGTAACAGGAAGCTCGGCTGGTCCGGGCCAAACCACTCCAGGAGATGCTAAAACCACTTTATTGTTAGTCGGCGGTTATTTATGGAATACAAAAATGAGTACCAACGTTGTAAAGGCGTGACGGGCATTAGTAAAAGAAACACCAGCTGCTGCTGGGAACGGGGCGAGGAGGATGGACGCAGGAAAGGCAGCTGCCCAGCCGCCCTGGCTCCCTCGGCGTCTGGGAGACCAAACCCTTCCCTTCTTAGGGTCTAGACTGGACGGCTTCCAGGGCAGAAGAGTGCCCAGGCCGGGCAATGGGTGGTGGAGGGCCCAGCGACTGGCCCAGGGTCCCCCAGCTGCGAGGTGTCTGAGGACCTCCCATTTCTGAGCCTGGCTCTCAGTTCACTGAGCCTCCAGCTGCCTCCATTTTTAAAATGGACATTTCCATTCAAACTGGGCTTGAGAACATTCATTTGGGGGGTTTGGTGGTCCCACCCTCAGGGGCCATCCAGGCGAGGACATGGGGACAGCCTGGCTCACGAGCCAGACCGGCTCCCCAGGCCTTCTCTCCGGAGCTTTCCCTCCAACCCAAGGGATGGCACTGTGCCAAAGCAGGGCATCCTTTCAGCCAGGAGCTGCTGGCTCGGCCCCCTCGCTGACAGGCTCTGGGGAAAGGCTGGCCCCCGAGTTCCCAGAAGCCTTTGCGGCACATGGGCCAAGAGTGAGTGGGCGGCCCGGGCGCCCAAGGCAAGCTCCGCTGTGGGAGAACAAGGCATCTGGGAGGGGATGAAGAGAGGATTGTTTCTTGGTCAACAGGAACTCGACTCCCGCCTGCCCCTGCCCCGCGCCAGGCTCAGCCCACTCGTGCTGCCTCCTGTCAGCAGAAACACAGGCGAGGCCAGGCGTCGGCATTCGGGATGAGCTGGGGGAGCGTCTGAGGCTCGGTGCCCCCCCCTTTGGGCCAAGCCCAGGAGAGGAGAGTGACAACGTGGTCAGCAGAAGGAATGTAGAAGCCCGCCGGGTCCAGGGCGGGTCTCGAGCACATCCGGCTCTTCTGAGCCCCGGGGGCTGCCCACTGGGACAGCAGCAGGCACGAGTGGGGAGGGAAACGCAGCCCTCGTCCAGGGGGAGAGCCCAAAGGCTCCCCACATCCAGTGCTCAGAGCCAGGGCCCAGGAGAGCAGATGACATGGGGAAGGGGCCGGGGACCCCGAGTCTGCCCGAGCCCGATCCAAGGCATCGAATGCCAAACCTCCAGGCACCAGTCCCAGCTACACACCAAAGGGAAGCACACACATAAATTAGAGGAACAACAGCAGAGCAGAGTCTGTGCGGGGTCTCTGCCATTTCCCGGCCGAGGGTGGGACAGACGGGGTCGAGGCCCCGGTACGGTGCTGGCTCCGGCTCAGGCAGGTGCCGCTTCCCGCAGAGCCCTCCGGCCTTCAGCCCTGCTCCAGACCGTCTGCGGGCTGGACCGCGGTGTACGTGGCTGGGCCCAGGGACAGCTGGCGACTGAAGAAGGAAGTTGTCCGCTTGGGCTTCACTCTCTTGATCTCCTTGCCTGGAATCGAGAGGGGGAAAGTTCTGGCTCGGTGGGCCCAGGACCGAGTGCTCCGGGCCGGAGAGGACACAAGCGGAAGCAGCGAGAGGGCTCAGCAGGGCGGCCAGGGGCTGAGGCAGCCCCAAAGCTCCGCTCCCCCGTCCCGTCTCCCCTTGGGGAGGGAGTCCACAAAGACCGGGAGGCCTCGGACCTTCCAAAGGGCAGGAGTCGGGGCCATCCCTGGACTCTGGGGTAGTCTTATGCCACCCAGCCAGAGCAGCCCATCGAGCCTGGGGGAAATCAGGCAGAAGCGTCCCCGGGGGGCCGGGTCTCCACCCTCCCTCCGTGGGGCTCACGGACGCCCAGGGGACAGCAGGAGGGCTCTGAAAGAGAGCTGGGACTTGAGGCCCCATTTCAGGGCAGGAAGAAGCAGGCGGCGAGTCCTACAAAGCCAAACAGACGTTTAGCATGAAAAGAGAGGAGGAGATGGGCCGTGACCTAGCCTGGGCGCAGGAAAAGCCCCTTCCCCGACGTTCCTGCCCCATGACCCTCTCCAAGCCCACAGCTGTCGGAGGGTCCCGGATCTGCTAAGATCTGGCTGCCCCCCCCCCCCCCCCCGCGTAAGGAAGATGAGCGCCAGCGCAGCCTCAGACAGCGGCTGGGTGACCCTGGCCATGTCACCTAAGCCCGCACCTGGGCCAGACCACTCTCCTGCCTTGGAGAGAAAAGCGGGTCCGGAAGTGTCTTGGGGGGACGTGGGGAGCTGCTACGCGCTCAGGAAAGGGCAGGCTCTGGCCAAGGAGAGCCGGCAGGCGCCTCAGGAGCAGCCAGGGGGCCCCAAGACTCAAGGGAAGGACAGTCGCCCAAACCACGAGCAGGCGCCTCTCCAAGGGCCTGTAAGTGGCCTCCGGGACCCAGCTGGGGAACCACAGTCCGAGCGGAGTAAAGCAGCGCCCTAGAGCCAGAGCCAGCCCGAGCCCGCACACTTCCCTGGCAGCTTTCTACACGCGTGTGTCCAGCCTCCTCCCGGGCCTGGAGGTTCTGTAAACGGGGTCAGAGGGGCGAAGGCCCAGAGAGAAGGAAGCGGAGGGCATCAAAGCCCAGATTTCAGTGGAGTCCGAAGGGGCAAGAAGAGGCTCCGGCGCAGGGGACGGAGACGAGGCAGGCAGGGCGGCCGAAGGCTCAGCGCGCTGCCAAGAAGGATCAGCAGAACAAACGGGAGATGCCCAAGACGAGGACGGCGGCTCTCGAGCTCAGATCCAAAAGGACTGGCCGCCGGGATGGCCAAGCAAGTCTGACCTAGGAGAGGCCCCCTAGAGGGGAGGCTTCCGTTCTGGGCGAGATGCTGGAATGCCTCTGAGGTGGGCATCCAGGAAGCCAGAGCCATGAGGAGCTGGCACGGATGGCATCGAGCCTAGGGCAGGCTGGGCCGGCAGCAAGATCACTAGATTGGCAGCTAACGACAGTGCAACAGAGACTCTGACCTCCAAGTCTTGTAATCGGGGGGCGTGGGGGGACAGACGGGAGTGGGAAGGGGCCGCGGCGTGCTGGGCTCATCTGGCAGAGAGGCAGCCACAAGGAGCGGAGGCGCCACCTCTGCAGCGGGCGCAAAGCTGGGAGGATGCCAGGCGGAAATCGAGGGCCTCCGAAGGCCAGAACTTTGGGCAGAATGGACTCAAAGGAAATGAAACGGGGGCTCAGGAGGACGGGCTGGAGGCTTGGAACGGGGGGGGGGGCCTCCCTGAAGTGCCCAACAAGGCAAATCTCGTCTCTCCTCCCCGGGCCCGAGGCTGTGGCGCCCCCTCTCGCCCCCCTCGGGCCTCCCCTCCGGGCTGGGGCCACTCACCGTCGTCCACGTAGTCGATGGTGGCCAGGTGCTGAATCCGGCTGCACACCACGCTGCTCTGCCTTCGAAGCTTGTGGCGCTGGGAGGCGGCGGGAGGCGGCGGGCCGGGGGCGGCCGAGGGGCTCACCTTGGTCTCGGGGGGCGGCGGGGGCTCCTTGGCGAGGCCCAGCTCGATGCAGTACTCGATGAGGCCGCTCATGAGCTCCGCCTGGGACAGGAGGGGAGGGGAGGGCCGGGGCCGGGCTCAGAAGTGCCCGTCCCTGCCTGCTCGCCGCGCGAGCCTGGATGCGGGGCGGCTGCTTCCCAGTTATTTTGGTTTCTTAAACCGAGACCTTCCGTCTTGGAATCAATGCCGTGTGTGGTTCTAGGGCAGAAGAGCGCTCAGGGCTGGGCCTGGGCTGACGTGACCTGCCTGGGGCTGCCCAGCTAGGGAGGGTCTGAGGCCAGACTGGAGCCCAGGACCCCCGTCTCCCCATTCCGAGCTGCCCCGCTGCCCCCTGCTTCCTGCTTTGTGACAGCAGCCAAGTCATCTCGCATCCCTGGGTCTTGGTTTACTTTTATGTAAAATGGGCACAATCCTCTTTTCGCTGCCGGGGGCGCAGGGCTAAAAGCTACGCCATCTTGACTGTCAAGTCAAGCGTGAACAAGTCTGATCACCACTTTTACAGGGAGGGCAACTGAGGACAAACAGGGCCACAAAAGGATGGAAAAACAAACACATCCCGCCACCCCCCCCCCCACCCCCCGGCTTCCTTCCCATCCCAGTGGAGGAGCCACTGAGAGGCTGGAGGAAGCCCCGAGCATCGGAAGCCCAGGGGGGCCAGCAGGGGGGCCCCAGAGCACCTTTCGTTCCCAGGGAGGCTGCGATGAAAGGACCAGGGCTGCTCCTGCTCCTGCTCCTGCCCCTCCCGGGCCGCCACGAAGCCTCAGGAGGGGGACGTGCCAGTCAGCCCCCCCCAGCCTGCCCCCCCCCAGGGCCCGGCCCGACTGCTCTGGAGACGGCTACCTGCTTGGAGTAGACCTTTAGCAGCTTGTTGACAGGCGTGCCCTCACTCTCCCCATCGAACTCCAGCCACAGGACGTGCTCGTCCTCGCCTGAGCACGTGTAGTCCCAGGACAGCTCCTGGAAGCGCAGGCCCAGGAGGACGTGCTGGCCACAAGAGGATGAAGGTCAGAGGGCAGAGCTGGGGCACGGTGCGGCCCCACCTCGGACCCTCCTGGGGCCCAGAGGACCCCTCAGAAGCTCCCGAGAGACTCTGCTGGACTCCCCCAAGCCTGAGGAAAGTGTGGGCTGGGGGGAGGGGACAAGACATGAAGCAAGAGACCCCCCCTACACCCCATGGGAAAGTCGTGAGAAGCAGGAAGAGCCAAGGATGGCAGAGGGGGTTCGGTGTGGCCTCCCCTCAGGTCGGGTCCCCCTGCTACAAAAGAGGACCCCGAGGCTCTAGGAGGAACGTCCCAGGCTGAGGGGTTACAGCACAGGGACCCCGAGCCACGACTCCCTCTCAGAGCCACTCTGACACCCCAGAACACCTTCTCCTTCGTGTCGATGACGTGGACGCCCTCCAGGTTGATGGCGACGGTCACGGTCTTGCGCCCACCGCGGTGCAGAAAGCCCTGGGCCGGCTTGTCCACCTCGCCGCAGAAGAAGGCACACCTGGGGAGCAGGAGAGGCTTGGTCAGGCTCGGAGCCAGCCGGAAGGAGAGGCCCCCCCGGAACCCGTGGACTCACCCGTAGTAGGGCAGCTCGTGGCACTTGTGCAGGTAGGCCCGGTAATGCCTGGCCAGCAGCTCGGCCTCCGGGCCCGACGCCTCCTCCTTCACCTCCTGGTAGGCGCTCAACAGGCCCTGCTCCCCCGGGACCAGCCGGGGACCCCGACTCCGGAAGGCCGTGAAGAGGCCGTGAGGCCTCTTGCAGAGATGGGCGGGCAGGAAGGAGTCGAGCTTCTCTCTGCAGGGCACAGAGAGGCGCCGTGAGGGGGCGAGGAGACCCCGAGGAAGTCAGGTCAAGCAGCATCCCCTGCGTCACAGAGGACCACCACCCTCGAGGCGGGCACCTCTCCTGGTACCCCACCCAGGGACGTGAGGCGCGACGGCTCCTCAGAGGGGGCGAGCAGAGGCGGGCTGCCAGGGCTGGGTTCTGCCTCGAAGGCCCATCGAGGCCATGATTGATCCCCACCTCTCAGAAGTCCAGGGTTTAGGCCCGGCGTTTTATCTAAACCAGCTCTGTGGTGGTGCAGTGCCCAGGGTCACCACTGACGGAAGTGTGCGAGGCCGCCTTTGAACCCAGGACCCCCCTTTCTAGGCGTGGCTCTCGATCCTCGAGCTGAGCCACCTCGCTGGCCCTTCCTCACGAGGCTGCCGACTGCTCCAAGGGCCAGCTGGAAGCGAGGGGAGGGGAAGGATCCCCCTGGGAGCTCGGGGGGTGCGAGGCGGGCCTTACTTCACGGCACAGGCCGTCTGCTGGCCCTGGCGGTACGGGCCCAGCTTCAGGCGGCACACCAGCGCCCCGAGCTTCTCGCAGTCCTCGGCGTCACAGGGGTAGCGCACCTCCAGCACGTTGAACTTGGCCTCTTCGTAGAGCAGCCTCAAGACGTCCTCACTGCTGACCTGGGGAGCAGAGAGCCCTCAGGCGGAGGCCGGCTCGGGAGGCCCAGCGGGAAGGGTGGGGGGAGACAGGAACCCCGGCAGCCTCACCTGCAGCTCCCTCCGCTTTGGGAAGAAGACGTTCCTTCGGAACTGCAGGGAAGGCTCATCTGGGGACACAGAGAGTCACTGGCCTCAGTCCGTCCTCAGCTCGGGGCTCCATGCAGCCCCTCCTGGCTCCCAGCCCCCATTCTGGCCTCTTCCCCAGGCAGACGGGGAGGGGGCCGGCCCCCCGGAAGGGGCTTCCACCATCTCAGGGGAGCCAAGCAGAGGCTGGCTGTGGACGTGGGCTTAGACTCCGCCGTGTTGGAGGGCCGAAAGCCGAGGTCCTCGCCTGAGCCCGGGGGCAGAGACCTGGACTTATTTAAAGGGGATGCTGCCCCCCCCCCCATGAGGAAGGGGCCTGGGCCGGGGCCGATACACACCCACGGCAATGTCGTCCTCGGGGGCGTCCGTGAAGCGGAACAGCAGGTCTGACCACTGCCGGCACACCTTGTAGGGCTGGTGTTTGGGTTTCAGCTGCACCTCTGCCAGGGGATAAGAAGGAGCCCTTTAGGGGGGTCGAGGCAGGCCACCCCCACCCTCTCCCTGCAGCTTCCTGTTCTGGCTCCTTGGGGACACCCCCAGAAGGCCAGGCTGCAGGCAGGATGGAAAGGGCTGGACCTGCCAACTCCCTCCCTCCGAGAAGCCAAAGGGCTTTGGACCCAAGCCCAGAACCTTCCTCCCCGGGGGTCGCGGCGGACACTCAGTCCTTAAAGCTTTACAAAGTCATTTTGTTCTCCAGAATGTGGCTCCAGTGAAAAGGGCCCTGGGTTTGGGATCGGAGGAATGCCGGGGTTCAGGGCCCCCCGCTGCCTCTTCCCTGCACAGCCTTCCTGTGGATCCTCAGGGTCCCCGGCTGTGAGTCTGCCCGCAGAACTCCACAGACTCCTCAGTAACTCTCGGGGTGCTCACCCTGTCCCCCAGCATTCCTGACTCCTCGTCCACCCCCACGCTCAGGCCTCGCCATCTCCCCCAGCCCCCTCCTTTCCCCCAGAAGCCCCTAGGGTTGAGCCCCCAGCCCTGAGCCCCAGACCCACTGGCCTCTCCTGTAGAGGATGCGCTCCCTGGGGGCACAGCTCTGCACAAAGTGGGTCCCTGGTGGCATCAATACTGCTGGCACTGAGTCGGGGGGACACCTGGGTCCTCCCCGGCTGCCCAGCAGGAAGGGTGGCAGGCCAGTGCACCCCAACACCTCAGTGTCCTTAAGCCTTTAGTCCCTCAGGGGCCAGGAATTCTTTTTTCCCCCCATCCCCATGGTATGGAGCTGGCAGGGGCTGGCACCCCGAGGAGAACCCCAGTCGGATGCCGGTGCCACCCTGGGCAGAAAGGCTGGCTCGTGACTTGTTGGGGCCACAGAGAAGCCTCTTCCCAACTCCCTGTGCGGCTCCCACTCTCTCTGGTATGCCCTGGGTCCGGGTGGCAAAGGAACCCAGGTGGGAGCCGTCCCCATGCCAGCGTGCCTCAGGCCAGACGAGTGCTTGATTCCCACTGAGCTGGAGACTCAGGAATGTGCCGAGAGGGGAAGAAGGTGGGGCGGGCAGCGCCAGCTGTCAGGACGGGGCGCCCACATTTCCCTACATGGCTCATTTATGTGGGGGCAAGTTGGAGAGGGCAAGGGAGCGGGGGCTGGCAGGAGGGTCTCGCCACCCGCCTGCTCCAGGGCTGGAGCATCCTTCCCAAACTGGCCAGAGAAGGCCTGGGGCCTGGAGGACTCGGGCAAGCCACGGGGCAGGCAGCTGATGGCAGCTGGGGCCAAGAGGCCGGTGGGTGGGTTAGAAGAAGGTGGGCAAGCCCCAAAGGAGGGAGCGTGGGGAGAGTGGGGTCTGCCCCCCGCGAGGGGCCGGCTCCCCTTTCTCATTTCCACGCACGTCTTTGGGGCAGCAGCCGTCGGCACCAAAGTCAGCAGAGGGTCTAGGCTCCAGTTCAGGGGCCGCCACAGCCCCATTTGCCCAATACGCCCGCCATGAAATAAATGGCTGGATTATGCCCGCTCTTGGCACTCCCTTACGGGCAGTGAAGGTCCCAGCCCCAAACACACGGGTACGCTGTTGGGGTGCCACCGGACCCCCCAGGAGGGACGATGCGAGGAGCGCCATTTCAGGAAATCAAAGGGTTTAGAGATGGTGGGAACCTTCGAGAGCGTCCGGTCCCATCTGGGTTAGGATGAAGAATGGGCAGGACCCAAACAACAAGAAACGAGGGGCCTCCCTGACAGACCTGGACGAAGGAGCTCTCGTCACCCCTTTGTAAGGACGAGGAAACGGAGGCAGGCCGAGTTTAAGGGCACCCTCAGTGGCGAGGGGATCGGCCCCCCTCCGGCCAGGATTTCAAATGAGGAGGGGCCTGGGGAAGGTGTGCCTCACCTGGGACATGGCGATAATCATCCCTGCACAGCCTCCCCAGCCTGTTGGGAGGCCAGGAGACAGGAGTCCATAAAGGGCTCCGCCATCCCTCAGGGGCCCCGTGGGTGACAATTCCCACCTAGGCAATACCCAGAGCAAGTCCATTCCTGGGAGTTCTCCACCCCAGGGCCTTGCGCCCCCTTTTCCTCCCTCCCTACTGGGCCGAGGAGAGCCTCAGACTTCCACTCTCTCTCTCCGTCTCGCTCTCAGAGCCCCCAAGGATGGAAATGATGATGTTCTCGGCCACCTCGGCTTTGTTTCTGGGTGCAAAGCTGTCCCCTCCCCCCCCCGAGGGTCCTGGAAGCAGGTGGCCTCCCCAGGAAAGGCCGCCCCCCTCTGCTCATTTGCCAAGTGAGCGCCTTCCAGGCACAGACTTTATTTCCCCAAATAGCCCTGGTTTGAGGGTGGGGGACCCCAGGGGCCAGGAGGGGACGTGGGAGCCCCGTCCGTGCCCGCAGGCCTTACCAAGCAAAGGCGAGATGAGCCAGAGGGCAAAGGCCTCCATGGCCACGTCGGGCAGCTGCAGGGCCTCGCGGATGGAGCGGTGAAGGTCCTGGGCTGTGATGGAGGCCACGTTCTCCACGGCCAGGGGCACCACGGTGTCGTCCATGAGGTACACCAGCACGTCGGCCACTACAACAAAGGCAGAGGCTGATCAGGTGTTGCCTCTCCCCCTCCCCCACCTCTGGTTCTCAGAGGGAGGCAGGGGAGGGTCCCAGAGCTCCCCTCAGCCCAGAAGGGCCACCAGGGAGACAGGCACACTTGGGGGCACCCTTCTGGCCTCAGGCTGGTCTGCCCCATCCTGGAAGAGAGCTAAACCCTGCCCAGGAACCCCAGAATACAAGAGCCCTGCAGTCAGACCTGGCAGGACCCCCCTCTCCCCAGGGTCACAGTGGGTGGGACGAGGACGAGGAAGGAGACCGAGGATGGAGGCAGCAGCGATGCAGGCCCAGAGGGGCGCCATGAGAGCCTGGCCAGGTAGACCTCCTGCCCCAACCAGAGCTGCCTTCTGGTGGCTCTGGGGTGCTGTCTGGGCCCCCAGCCAGGCCAGCACCCCCTCGTCTCTGCCTTTGGCTTCTCTGGACCCTTCACAACTCAGAACAAGAATGTCTTTCTTTTTAACTCCTTCCCTTCCATCTCAGAATCAATATTAAGTATTGGTTCTAAGGCAGAAGAGCAATGGGAGGTAAGTGACTTGCCCAAGGTCATTCAGCTAGGAAATGTCTTGTCTCCAGAACTGGCTCTTTATCCATTGAGCCCTCTTGGCTGCCCCCAGCTAGGAATCTAAGCAAGATGTAAATTTGCGTTCATTATCAAAAATAAGCACCTACTAGGAGACATCTGTGGTTCAGTGGTTAAGAGTGCTGGAGTCCAAAGACCTGAGTTCAAATTCAGATTCAGACGCTTCCTATCTGGGTGACTTTGAACAAGTCATTTGGCCTCTATGTGCCTAGGAGGCAGCTAAGTAAGCACCCCAAGGGATAGAGAGCTGAGTGACCCTGGGTAAGTCACTTAATGTCTGACAAGCCTAGTGCTGAGCCTGGCTGGGCTCCTGGCCCCTTGTCTCACCCTGGGCAAACAACTCAAATTTCTCTGTCCGACCCACTGAGCTTGGGCACCTGTGCCCACCCCAATTCAGCCCTGTCTTCTCCTTCAACAGTGCCAGGCCTGCCTGGCCCCCCAGACCTCCACACTCTTGTTTGACATTCAAAGTCCTCCCCATGGGGCTGAGTGGCACCGATGGGCCCCTCCAGGACTGCCCCCATCTTGAGTCTGGGGGCACAGGGCAGCTCCTTGGCCTTGGTCCTGGAGCAGGAGGGGGTAAGACCGTCCCTAGGCTGTTCTCAGTGTGCAGGTCCTGGACGTCCCATAGTAGGTGCCCCTCTGCCCTGTGCCAGCCACCCCCACCCAGGACCCACCTCGGGTTCCCACGGAGGACACGCTGCTGCGCTGGGACCGCTCGGCGGGGCCTGATCCAGGGCCCCCCTCACCTCCTTCCATCTACACGAGGAGAGAGGCCGAGTTAACAGTGAAGGCCAAACACCCCACCCCATTTACAGACCTGTCTAAAGTCGAATTAGAACCCAGGACCTCCCAGCCCAGGCAGAGGTCTGACCACTGGGAAGCCTGGCTACTCTAAGAGGATCTGGGGCTGGAACAGGGCATCCTGGCAGCCGGGCTAGGAAGGGCTCCGGGGAACAGGGGGGTCCCCAAACTGGGGATGTGTAGTCAGAAGACATGGGGGGGAACCAGTCAGGCTGGGGGGGGGTGGCAGGGAGGTGGCCATGGAAGGAGCCGAGAGGTTGGGGGGGTCAGGGGGCACTATGGGAGGGCGGGACCGTGTACAAGCTGGGGGGAGGGGAGAAGGGTCAATGCTAGGCTGGGGGGGCAGAGGGGCACTATGGTGGAGGGGGTGGAAACCAGAGAAACGCCCAGAACGATACGGGGAAGGTAATGGGCGTGGGGGCCAGAACGAGGCTGGGGGGGGGGGAAGAGGTGGGCGGGGGAGGGAGAAGAGGTGGGCGGGGGGGAGGGAGAAGAGGTGGGCGTGGGGAAACCAGAGCGAGGCTAGGGGCGGGGAGGCTGAGGCGGCCCCGGTAGGGAGGAGCCGGCTCTGCCACAGAGCGGCCGAAGACTGACAGCTGAGTTGAGCTTAGCCTGAGATCGGGGGCTCCCAGCGAAGCACGGCCACCCCACTGGCCCCAGAGTCTCACCTCTCGCTGGACCGGGCGGCTCCCAGTACACGGAAGGGAGTAGAGCAGGAAGCGCCCGGCCCCGCGGAGCCCGCCCCCACGGCCCATGGGCGCCAATAGGCGCCAATGAGAGGCCGGCGGCGTGGCGCATGCGCGTCTCTGTGGCGCCTTCGCTGTTTGGGCCCCACCCCGGATCCCTCTCTCGTGGTTTTGGTCGTTGGGCCCCCTGGAGGTTTTGAAGGCTGACTATTTGGGAGATTATTCCCTGAGGCTCTGGAGTGCGGGAGTTTGGAGTTGGCGCGGGGGCGGGGGGGGGGAGGTGAAGCTGAGCGCGGGGCGGAGGCGGGGGGGGGGGGGGGGGGGGAGGAATACCAAGACTAATTAAGTTCAAATTTGGCTTCAGACACTAGTTTTGTGACCCTGAGCAAGTCACTTAACTCCAGTTTCCCAACGCCAAGGAAATGGCAAACCCTTGCAGTGTCTGCCAAGTAGGGTCAGGTGTGCCCACCCTGGGGGTGGGGCTGGTGGGAGCTACCCTTTCCCGTGGCCCCAGGCAGCCAAGGGTACCATTTTGTGGGACCTGTGAGTGGGGACAAAGGACAAAACCGAATATTGGTTCGGGGATTTTAATATTGGAAAAGAGAAAATGGCCATCCCTGCCCTCTCTGACATTACCTTCGGGTGAGCCCGGTTGTTCGCTCACAGTTACTCTCAGAGAGTGCCCAAGTTGTGGCTCAGGCTCTCTCTCCCTCTTCCCCCTTCTGGCCTTTCTCTTGCTCTGACACAAGGCATAGGAAAAAGGGAGAAGTGAAATCAGGCAGCAGTTGTCTGGGTTTCCAGGTCATGTTACTATTTTTATAGTAGTTTGCTGTAACCTTTCCTTCCCCCAGAGGTGCTTCTCTTGTTCTACTGTGGAGCATTGGATGGTCAACCACTTTGGCCGACTGTGGGCACCACTCAGCTTGCTGTCCTCCCTTTGCAACAACTGACAGGAATTCAACACTTTTTCTTTTTAAATATCACAGTATTCAGCCAGTGTTACGGTATGTCTGCAAGTCTTGTCAGGCTAGTCTCTCAGGACCTAAAAATGAATATCATTTAGGAGACAAGAGACAGAGTGGGCAGGCTGCAATGCATAATAAACAACAAGGCCAAGCCAGAGTCCTGATCTCCCTGAAGAAGCATATCACCTTCAAGACAGATGAGTTAAGTAACAAGAGTGAGGGAAGACCAAAGGACTCCACCAGGATCCTTTTGAGGTCAAATGAAGCCCCTTGCCCCAACAACATTGGGTAGACCCCTTGTGTTAAACTAATTGAAGGACATGGACAAGCTGGTGTAGATGGGTGATGGTTTGAAACAAGCTAAAAGGAACATCTACATTGATGAGACTATTTTGACTACAGTGGGTATATCACCTTGAGCAGCTGAGTGACTTCAAGCTGGGTGTCTTGAAAATATACTGCAAGTAAGGAATGAGCTAGGTCCAGAACTGAAGGAGAGGGAGGGAGGAGAGTCTGCATTGTTTTTCCAAAATTGTGCAGAGCTTTCATGATTCCAAATGGCTTCCTACAAAAAAACTCACCTAATTTTAACGTGAGTAGTCTGGGAATTGGGGTATATGGGGTGCTCAGGGAGGGGTAGTATCTCTGGTATGGAGGGCTTGTCGTACCCTCTTAGGGCAGCTCTCCAGCCTCTGACCCTCACCTGACACCCAGCTCTCACTTGTGGCTCCTAGTAGCTGCTAGCATGCGGCAGCGGCCACACCCCAGGCAATGGCTTCGACAGGCCGGCTAAACCTTGTGAGGGTAGCCATCGGGTCGTAGACCCCTGGTGAACCAAGGCTTTGCTCACCCAGCATATGAAGACTGCTTCGGCTGAACAGGCAGAAGAAACCAATAAGAAGGTTCAATGGCTGAGATGGCGACGCAGCAAAGCACTGTGGAGTGCTTAGGGCATGTTGGAGTGCAAAGGACAACACGGCCATCCAATGCAGCTGAGGAAGTCTCCAGGTGTAACGATTTTTTGTGCCACTGGACCCAGGCTTCTAATGCCAAGAGAGTGGGACTGTCTCTGTGCATCGACTTTTCCACTTAAATCTCCTTCACACACAAGTGTCTTTGTGCACACTCATCTATACACCATAGATGAAAACACACAAAGACAATCCTCATCCTCGGTTACCGAGAGACTACTACTACTAGTTTGGGAATAGAAATCATGGAACATTTTGATCTTCAAGAATCTGAATTATGGGTGACCCAAAAGATACACGATTAGCACATGGCCATTGATACATTGCCAGGTGACTTAGGCACATGCTGTGGTTGATATAAAAGACATACATTCCCTGGTTGCTGGTCAGAAAAGGAGGCAAAATGATCATGACCCATGAGGGCAGAAGATAGAAGATAGACAGACACAAGATTCTAAAAGACCTAGAGAGAGACTTCCAATGTGTTGAGTCGGAAAATTTATGAAAGGATATGGGCAAGAATCATGAAGGATTAAAAAAAGAAACATGGATGGGAGCAAAGCGATAAAAAGGCAAAGAGGATGAATGGTTTTCAAAAGAATGGCACACCATTAACCACCAGATGGAAGAACTCTAAGACAGTAATGAAAGAGATTCAAGTTAAAACAACACTGAAGTTTTATTTCATACCCTTCATGATAGAATAGGTGATCAAAGATGCTAGTAGTCAAAGCTAAACTACCTGTAGGAAGAGATACATGAATACATTGCATAAGTATCATCAAGAGATAATTTTAATTTTAGTATCCTTTAACCCAGTGTTGACACAGGGCCTGGGTCATAGTAAATACTCAATAAATGTTTATCAATTGGGGAGGCAGATAGGTGGTTTCATGAATTGAGAGCCAGGCCTAGAGATTGGGTTCAAATTAGGCCTCAGGTGCTCTGATTACATGTCCCTGGGCAAGTCATTTAACCCTCATTGCCAAGTTCTTACCACTCTTCTGACTTGGAACAAATACACAATATTAATTCTAAGATGGAAGGTAAGAGTTTTTTTAATTTTTAAATTTTTCTTAGTATTAATTGATTACTACTGGACTGAAGGAGTTCAGACAGTCCCCATGTGCACTAAGATTTTCAGAACAGTCCTTTTTGTGGTAGCAAAAAGCAAGCAAGAAAGTGCGTGTCCATTGTTTGGGGAATGGCGAGCAGGTAAGCCCATGTCATTTCTGTTACTGTTTCTGTTTCTCCATAAGCCATAGAAGAACATCTCTTAGCTGTTAAGGAAGGAGCTCTGAATCGTTCCATCATGTTGATAGTCAAAAAAACTGGAGTCTTGGAGACTCAGGACAAGAGACGGTAGGAGTCGCTCCTACATGGAAACGAATGGCTGGACTAGATGAACCTTTGTCCTCTGGCCATTCCTTTCAGCACTACACAGTACAAGGCATTCTATTCTTTCTCCTAGCCTCCCCTAGTGGATAGGCATTGAGGAACCGCCCAAGGGTAGGAGGACCTTTTTTTTTTCATTCTCAGCTCTATTGAGGGTTTCACCCCTCTCTACAAGAAAGGTCTAAGTCCCTGAGCTGACTCTTCGAACAAGCCATGAGGTGGGTGGTAGGATGAAGTCAACTGACCCCAAGGGAAGCCAATCATGGGAAAGTCGGATATCGGTCTTCAGCTAAGAGGAGGCAGCTCAGGCAGTGTGAATAAAACACAGTAGGGGACCAGTGGATAGAGAGCCAGGCTTGGAAACAGGAGGTCCTGAGTTCAAAAGTGACCTCAGATGTTTTCTAGCTGTGTGACTAGGCAATTCATTTTACCTCAGTTGCCTAGTCATTATATGGTTTACCAATACCTAGTATCGGATTCTAAGGCAGAACGTAAAAGAAAAAAAAATGGACAGAACCCTTGGGATGGGGATTAGGAGAAGACTTGGGAGTGAGCTAATGCCTCTATCAATGAATGTGTGGAGGAGGGTTTAGGTCCACTCACTGACCTTCCCTAAGGGGAGTATGTTGGGGTGGGAGACTGGTGAGGAAGAGGCTGGATGGTAGGATTTGAAACTGTAGAGGTGCTAGGGACCATCCAGTCCAAGTGTTTGTAACCTTTGTGTCATGGACTCCTTTGGCCAATTTGCTTGGTGAAGCTTGGGGACCCTTTCTCAGAATCTAGGTAGGGTTGTTTTTTTAGTAAATAAATCCATTTATTATTTTCATTAGCTTGGTTATAAAACTTATATCTGCATAGAACAGATTTTGTATTTTTTCTTTTGTTCATTCTGACTCTTCATGACCCCACGGACCATAGTGCTCCAGGCCCTTCTATCCTCCACTTTCTCTCAGAGTTTGTCCAAGCTCATGTCTGTTGCTTGTATGACCCTTTCTCTTTGACTTCTATCCTCTGATGTCCTCTTCTCCTTCTGCCTTCCATCTCCCATCCCAACACCAGGGTGTTTTCCAGTGAATCCTGTCTTCTTGTGGCCAAAGTATTTAAGCTTCAGCTTCAGAATCTGACCTTCCAGTGAAGGGGCTGAATTAATTTCTGAAGTATAGGCTGATTTGATCTCCTCGCTATCCAAGGGAATCTCAAAAATCTTCTCCAGCCCCACAAATTGAAAGTATCCATTCTGCCAGTGTTCAGCTTTCCTAAAGTTCAATTCTCACAGCCACATCTAACTCCTGGAAATACCATAGCTTTGGCCGCACAGCCTTTTGTGGGCAAGGCGATGTCTCCGCTTTTGAGTATACTGTCCTGATTGGCCAAAGCTCTCCTTCCGAGGCTCAAGCATCTTTTAATCTCATGGCTGCCAGCACTGCCTGCCCAGGAATATGAAATCTGATGCTGCTTCTATTTCTGACAGTTTGTATTGAGGGAAAACCCAATATACCTGCATGATGCATCTTAGCTCTTGGCCTGACTAGCAGTTGAGATTGTTACTGTTTTGTGTGGCTAAAAAGAGCCAGTGAGGCTGAAATGTGAAATTCAATCTTCAGTGCTAGAAGCCATTAGGTTTTGTCTTTTTTAAACCTTTACCTTCTGTCCTCGAATCAATCCTGTGAGTTGGTCCCAAGGCAGAAGAGCAGGAAGGGCTAAAGCAGTGGGGGTTGAGTGACTTGCCCAGGGTCACACAGCTAGGAAGGGACTGAGATCAGATTTGAACCCAGGACCTCCCTTCTCCAGGCCTGGCGTTCTATCTACTAAGCCACCTCGTTCCCTCTAGCCTTTAGTTTGTAATAGCTAACATGGGTGGGGATGGGCAGTCATCCAGCACTGAAAAACAAGCTTTGTAACAACAGATAACCTTTAAACTAGCTTTCTGAAGCCCCCAGCAAATACTGGCATTTCCTTTAGCCAGGGGTTGCAATCCTACCATGTTACTTGGGCCCTGGGCCTTTCTTCAGAGACTGAAACCCTTGCCATTTCTGGCTGCTGCATTGTCCATCCTTCCTTTCTGCGGTGGCGCTGCCATTGCTTCTTAAGTTCACTTTGTTCACCTGTAAGAAGGTCTCCCCATTCTTCTCCGCCTCTCTCATGCTCCTTAAGAATGGCTCATACCACTGTTTGACTGTCTTCTATCCGGGGCTCTGAACCATTCTGGCTTTTTCTGCATCCCACTGTGGAGATAATGGTAGGAGCTGTTGAGGAAGTTCCTGGTTGAGTTTTGGCCTTCATTCCTGCTGGGTTTTCCAGACATGCTCAATTTTCTGATTCCTAGTTTTAAGAGAAGCAGTAGAAGGCATTTTAAATGCTTCCTCTTAAAAAAAACCACACACACCTTCATCTTCTGTCTTATAATTGATGGCAAGTATTGTTTGCAAGGCAGAAGAGCTGTAAGAGGTAGGCAGTGGGGGTTAAGTGACTTGCCCAGGGTCACACAGCTAGGAAGTGTCTGAGGCCAGGTTTGAACCCAGGCCTGCCTCTCAATCCATGGAGCCACCTAGCCACCCCCCAGTTGCTCCCTCTTTGCAAGAATAACCTTGTTAACATGATCTTTCTGGCACATTCTGGACATCCCCACCTCCCATCGCTTCTGCTGCTGCTCCCTGAGGAATGACTGTAGAAAGTCTTTCCCCCCTTATTGTCAGTTCCTGAAGTCTCACCTTCCCTGGCATTTTCCTCAGACCTTGCAGATCTTTCTCATCTTCTTTGCGCTCCCTAAGCTCAGCTCACCTGAGTTTCATTGCTGATTTCCCAGATTTTCCTACATATTTTTTTCCCCCTGAAAAGGCCATCATTAAGCAAAAAGAGAATGTGAGCTCTGGGAGGGCAGGGACCTCCGTAGGGTTTGTCTTTGTGCTCCCAGGAGCGCAGCCAGAACCCTGAGCCGGAGCTAGAAGACGAATGACCAAGAATCATGTTTTTAAATGCATAAAATAAAGCCACTTTTCCAGAGTTTCCGGAGCTCATGTCAGTCTCCTAAGGCTCCCGAGAGGTAGGTACTGCAGGTCAACCATTCATTCTCTCTTTATATTTCAGGAAACTGAGGTTCTGAGTGCGACCTGAGCACGATCACACAGTAAATGTCAGGCAGATTGCCGACGCAGGTCCCCCAGAATGCTAGTCTAGGACTGCATCCCCTCATGGCCACTTCATTCGGTTCCTCATCATCTGTCCCTACTCAGACCATTGCACTAACTTCCTAGTTGGTCTCCCAGTCTCCAGCTTCTGTCCTCTCTACTTGACCCTCTGCGCAGTGGCCCAGGTGCTCTACCTAAGGCACAGGCCTGCTCGGCTCACTCCCCTGCTCAAGAAGCTTCAGTGGCCCCCTCTTGCCTCGGGATAAAATATAAGGTGTTTGACTTTCAACTCCCTGATCCCACGTGGCTCTCTTTCACCCCTCTCTGTTCAGGCCCAATTGGCCTTTTTGCTAGTCTTCATTCCTGCATTCCCTCCCTCTCTTGTCTCCAAGCCTTCGCACAGGCTACCCCTCTGTTTGGGAAGGCATCCCTCCGCCCTCACGGCTCCCTCACAGAACCTTGTCTTCCTCCCGTGGAAGCTAATCTCGACCCTCTTGGCACTAATGCCCTCCCCATGACGCACCTATTTTGTATTTACTTTGGTAAGTACCGCTGTACGAAGAACACGTGCACCCCTGCAACCAATGAGGACCCCCCAAGAATGGCACTCAAAGATGTCATCCCAAAATTGGGTCTCAGAAAAAAAGTCATGGAAGGCCTGGTTTGGCCCCTGACTGCCTGTGTGTCTTTGGATAAGTCTCTTAGCCTTTCTGGACCTCAGTTTCCCCATCTGTAAAATTAGGGGGTTCAACCCATGGCCCTGTCACCAGCTTTCAAGCTATGATCTTACGGTGAGGAAGAGCATCCAGGTAGTATTGGCAGAGATGCCCATCAAACAGCGTCAGGGCTCCAAGTTCAAGGTCCTGCTCTCAGGGAAGCATGGAGAAGCAGCCAGGTATCAGGGTATCATGGGCAAAAGACCTCTAGGCTTTGAGTCCAAGGCTTTGGGGAGAGGTCCCCCAGTTATCTTAGAGCATGGCCCTTGGCAGCGTTTCCTCCTTGTACTCCCCGGCCTCCCCAGGGCCCTTCCCTCTGGGGTGGTGGTATACAAAGGTCATTTGGGAGGCTCAGCCTCCACACAAGGCCCTCCCCACTTCCAGAGCCTCCTCCTCTGTACAAGGTCTATGAAACAGATGGGAGTCTGACTCATGGAAATGAAGATTGAGTCACTGGGACAGAGGAGGCATAAACAGCCCCCTCCAGCCCTGGGGTGCCCTGCCGGGCCCTGCTCTGTGGCCTACGGTGGGCTGGCATTGCCATCTAGTGGCCCTTAGCCCTCTCAACGGCTCTGGCCAGTCCCAGGAATGAATTTCTGTAGAGCTGCTGACACAAGAAGTAGGGAGCCTGGCGGTGTGAAGGGGGCAGGAGAGCTGCAGCTCGCAGGGGCCACCTTCCATGCCAGGCGCATGGCTGACTCCGGAAAGATTTCCTAGGCTGGGAGTCCGGATGCTGGGCTCACGCTTCAGACATCCAGCATGCCCACGAGGAGGGGAGCTCCTTCTGTCACGGGGCTGACGAGATCTCCCTGTCCCCGTCTCCCGGAACATTTCGGTTTCTCCTTCTTCCTTTCTTGCACCTTATCCAGGCTCTGTCCCTCCCTCCAAGGTCCTTGGGCCTGGGCACTGAGCCACTTCTCACCCCCTCCACCTAGGTTTAAACATTAGTGAGAGGCTATCAGCTCAGGACTGGGGGAGGAGCTGGA
Source organism: Monodelphis domestica (assembly GCF_027887165.1). Lineage (NCBI taxonomy): Eukaryota > Metazoa > Chordata > Mammalia > Didelphimorphia > Didelphidae > Monodelphis > Monodelphis domestica. The sequence continues at coordinate 7,958,388 of NC_077232.1, forward strand.
TTACACTTGGTGTCAACATCTCCCCCTTTGCCAGAGCCCCCTGGTTCCTGGCTCTGGGTGCCCTGGACGATGCCTGTGGAAGAGTTTGTGGCAGGATGGATCTCTGGTGAGAAGTTTTTCTTTCTGGTGTGTCAGAGCACCCGGCAATAGTGCATCCCTGTGCGGGGTGTGTGAGAGAGGCAGGCAGAGGAAGGGGGAGAAAAAGAGAGAAAGGGAGCAAGCGAGAAAGAGAGGAAGGGAGAGAGAGAAAGCAAGGGAGAAGGATGAGAGAGCGAGAGAGCGAAAGAGGAGAGAGAAATAGAGGGAGAGCAAGAGGGAGAGACAAAGGGAGGGGAAGAGACAGAGGAGAGAGATGAGAGAGGAGAGAAAGGATGAAAGAAAGAGAATGAGAGGAGAGATAGAGGCAGGAGAGAGAATGAGAGGAGAAAGGAGGAAGGAGGGAGAGAGAAGGGGAGAGTAAATGAGAGGAGACAGAGGCAGGAGAGAGACAAAGGGAGGGGAAGAGACAGAGATGAGAGAGACAAGAGAGGAGAGAAAGGATGAAAGAAAGAGAATGAGAGGAGAGATAGAGGCAGGAGAGAGAATGAGAGGAAGAGAGGAGAAAGGGAGAGAGAGAGGAAGGGAGGAAGAGAAATGAGAGAGCAGAGTAAGGGTAAGAGAGAAAGAGAGAATAAGAGGAAAGAGGCAGGAGAGAGAAAGTGAGGGGTAGAGAGAGATCACTGAGGGCTATGACCAAGGCCAGACCTAGGATAACAAGACATGGTGAGGGCACGGTGCCCGATGAACTCCCTGTGTGGCGCCATTTTAACTATAAACCTCCATTAGAGAAAGGGCAGCCCCTCCTCTGAGCCCGACTCCCTTCCACCTCCCCAGCCACCCCATGGCGCTGCCTGACGATGGCACACCCGAGGCCTTCTGGACAGGTGCCCTTGTTGGAGCGTGACCTTGGATCTCTTTATCTGTGCCAGGGCCGTGGCTCCGGGGATAAGAGGGGAGGCGGCTGCTCTCCCAGTTCTGAACGATCCTCCTCGTGGCCCAGGTGGCCTTTCTGGCCATCCGTATCCCCAGTACCTGGTACTGACTGCGTAGGGCCCAGCCCCCAGCGCTTCTCCCACCGCTCTGGAAGCCATTTATGTGGACTCCAGGAACTGGGGAAGACAGCTTGAACCTTGGACTTATGGCAGGCGCCTCAGCCTCTGCCCCTAGAGCTCCAGGCCATGGCCAGTACGGCCAAAGCCCTCCGCCCACTTTCCCTGTCCGCTCTTAGTCCTCCAGACAAACAAAGGGAGTCTTTCTTTCCCTCAAACCTCCTCCCCAGAGTCCTAAAGTCAAAGAGCTTTCAAAATCAGACTCCATCTACCCACACAGTAACTCTTCCCTTCTGTCTTGTGTATTGGTTCCATGGCAAAGGCGAGGCAGTGGTGGGTAAGTGACTTGTCCAGGGTCACCCAGCTAGGAAGCACGGAGGACGCCCAGTCTCTAGGCCTGGCTCTCCCTCCCTCGCCGCCCTGGCTCCCTGTGTGTTTGTAGGGCTTTCCTCCCCATCGTCTCCCTCCCTAAAAGAGTAGCCTCCGGCAATGTTTGCCCCAAGTCCTGCAGAAGTAGCCACTGGTGAGGATGGGGGGGGGCTGGATGGGAAAGAAGGCGACGTTGGCAAGCGGAGCCCTTGTCATTCCCTCCTCTCACGCCTGATCAGGGATCCTTTGAGAAGAAATCCCAGCTCAGGGTGCTGGTCAGAGGAGTGCCCTGGTCCTCCCCGGCCCGGCCAAGAGGGAGAGCTGGATTCTGGGGGAGGAGGAAGCAGGTCAGAGCGGGGTTCTCCCCTTCTCCCCTCCGGGCTGATACTCCCTTTCGGGGTCTGGCCCCACGGCCCGGGTCCCAGCTCTTTCTCCTTGTCTACAGGAGTTCTGGGCTTGATGCTAGGACACCCCATAGACACAGTGAAGGTGAGCCTGGGAAAAGTGGGGAGGGGTGGGTGGGGAGGAAAGCTGCGGCCAGGGCTTGGACGGCCATTCCCTCTGCCCCCAAAGCAGCAACTCTCAAAGCTGGGGGGCTCTTGGGGAGCAGAACACAAGCCTGAGGGGGCACCCATTAAGCTGCAGGCCCCCGGCTCACCCCCTCTTTCCTTGGCCACCTCCTGATGTGATGCGAGTTCAGCGTCTCCTCCGCCTCCAGGTTCGGCTGCAGACCCAGAACACATACCGGGGCATCGTGGACTGTGTGATCAAGACGTACCGCCGGGAGTCAGTAAGGGCTCCGTTCTCGGGGGGCTGGTGGTGAGGGGGGACGACGCGGCCAGGGGCCGATCTCCCTGTCCCAGCCCTGACGGGGGAGGAACAGGGCAGCTGGCAGTGTGGAGAGGCAAGATGGAAAGACCTAGCCTAGGAGGCCGGAAATGCGGGGTCTTGTCCCAGCTTTGCCGCCGTGGGCCTGGGGGGCCGATCTCCTCCTCTTCCTCTCCCCGGCTCATCTTTCAAGGCCCTTCGAGGCCCCAGACGAGGACGCCGAGGCTCCCGGAGCTCAGGAATTTGAAGTCTCGAGTTCTGGGGCGCCTCTGTGAGCCTTTAGGGCAGGCGGGAGCCACTCGGAGGCCTTTCGGCGCCTGTAGGTGCCGGGGAGGCCCGCGGGCTCGGAGAGTGAGCGCCGCCTGTCTCTGACAACAGGTCCTGGGCTTCTTTAAGGGGATGAGCTTCCCCATCGGCAGCGTGGCCGTGGTCAACTCTGTCCTCTTTGGCACCTACAGCAACTCCCTGCTTCTGCTCAGCTCCACGCCCCACCAGGACCGCCGGGCTCAGCCCCCCAGCTATGGCCACGTCTTCGTGGCCGGCAGCCTTGCGGGCTTTGTGCAGGTAAGGCCGGGCCTCCTCCCTCCCAGGGGCACCCGTGCTCAGCCGTCTCCAGGCTGCCATCCGTCTCTGACCCGCGAAGGCTCCTTCCCTGGCAGATGAGGTCGCTCTTCTCTGTAGAACCCTGAGCCCAAGACCCCCTCCTTCAGAAGAGCCCAAAGCCTCCCCCCGGGGAGCCTCACTCCCAGCCTCTGGAGGCCCAGTGGACAGGCTGCAGAGGCCCGAGGTGAGGGGAAGCAGGGCGGGAGAAGCCCCATAGTGAAGGGACTTGAGAGCGAGAACTGCAGAGGGGCCCTGCTGACCAGAGAGAGGAAGCAAATCTTTGTTTGTAAAGCTTTTACCTTCTGTCTTAGAGTCAGTACCGTGTCTGGGTTCCAAGGCAGAAGAGCGCTCAGGGCTAGGCATTGGGGGTCAAGTGACTTGCCCAGGGTCACGGAGTTGGGAAGTGCTGAGGGCAGATTTGAACCCAGGGCCGGCTCTAGGCCTGGCTCTCTATCCACGGAGCCACCCAGCGGCCCCTATTTGATCTTTTAATTCCAGAAATAGACATCTTTTCTTTTTTAAAGTTAAAATAAGAAAAAAGTTAAAGTTTGTGAAAGAATGCGAAGGCTGGCAGAAGATACACCAAGGCGAGACACGTAGGGCTATCGTGACCCGCGTAGAGCCCAGGACCATATTTTACAAGAAGGTACCAGAACAAGAAACACTCCAGGCTCTTTGGTCAGAGGAGGGCCAACAAGTTTCCCGTGGAGTTTCCAGGTGGGGGGGCGGGGGCGCCCCTCACCCCGCCCCCCCCATGTGGGACGGACGCCCACCCGTCAGCTCTTGGCAGGCTGGGAAGCATTTTTCACTTTTGTTTTTTATCCTCAGCCCTTAGCATAGTCTCTGCCGGGTGCTATATGTATATGTATTTAAATGGAATTGTCTAGGAGAGCTAGGGAGCCCAAGAAGAGAGCCAGGCCTCAGCTACTGCCTTAGCTGTATGACCCTGGGCAAGTCATTGAATTCCCATTGGCCATCCTCTGCTATTTAGCCTCCGTTCTAAGACAGAAGATAGCTTGAGAGAACTTGAGGGTGTAAATAAAACACGGAACGTCACGCTGGACCCTAAAGGATTATTCTGCCCAAGGCTATGCCGCATTATACAGCTAACTTCCTGTCACCCTCGCCCAGCACCCAGGCTGGTCTGCCGACCTCCGCACTCTGGCCCCAGCAGCCCTGGCGCCGTAACTCTGCCCGCCGCCTCCCTTATCCAGTTGGTTCCGCAGAGACCGCAGTGTATTAATCATGAAGTCCCGGTGGTCTGGTCTTGGTCCTCCCCTTTATCTCCTGAGCCCTTTGGGGGTGGGGCTCTAGGGGGAGCTTTGGGCCTCCAGTGGTCAGTCAATCATTGTTTACTAAGCGCCCCTCTGGGTGATGGAGCAGAGCGGAAGAGCCGGAAGTCAGACCGAAGTCGCTAGTGACGACGATTTCCCTGTGTGACAGAGTAGCAAGTGGAGGCTCGAGCTAGCAGGGTCTTCTGCCCCGCCCCCTTCGGGGCATCTTCCGGCTCAGCCCCCCACAGCCCCTTGACGCCTCATTTCTCATGTCCTAATGAGTATCACAGTCCAAAGGGAAGTCAAAGGGTTGGATGGTTTGCTGAAGGTAATGATTTACAGTTTCCCCAAAGGCTCGAGTTCTTATTGGGTCCTCGCCTGGCCCGAGGCTCGAGTCCACATTCCCCAAAGGCTCCAGAGGAGCATCCTCCAAAGCAAGGCTGAGATCCTAGAGCGGGGCTGAGCTTAGAGCTGGTCCTGCTCCTGAGTCGTCATTCTAGGCTCACTTGTAGCCCGCAGGCTGCGTCCCAGGAAAACTCTGATCTCAAGTCACTCCATGGTTCTTTGGCTCTTTGTCCCAAGCCTGGCCTAGACCTGCCCTTAATTCTAAGGAACAGAATCTGGAGACTTTTATTTTTCAGGGAGAGGTTGAATGAGGACAGGATAGAGAAGGGAAAGGAGGAGATGGGGAAGGACTCTTTGGTCGTCCTAGAAAAGGGCTGGTCAGCCAACCAAGCTCCTACCTTGGGCCAGCCATTGGGCTGAAGGCTGGAGTTACAAAAAGAAGCAAAAGACAGTGTCCGGCCTTCCGGAGCTTCCAGGCTAACGGAAGAGACAAGCAGCAGACCAGTGAGGACAAACACACCATCTACAGTGGGAAATGGGAGAGGAAGAGGAGGGCCTAGAGTTAAGAGGCGTCGGGGAAGGCTCCCTGCAGAAGGTGGGATGCTAGTTGGGCCTCGAAGGAAGCAGGCGGCAGAGATGAGGAGGGAGGAGATGACCAGGAACAGTGCCCAGGGCAGAGAGGTGGAGGGCACAGCCAGGAGGCCAGCACCACTGGATCAAAGGGGGGAAGATTGGAGAGCTGGAGGGGGCTCAAAGGGACTCCACCAGGCCAGGCGAGCTTCCCCCCTTCCCCACTTTCACGGGCACTTCCTTAAGAAAACGAGGAAAATAACACGAAGGCCCGGAGAGACCCAGAGGGATCCTGGGCAGGGAGGCTGCCGGGGAAGGATGGGGCAGGGAGGCCCTCGAACAGGCACAGCTGGGGACCAGGCGAGAGGTTCCTCTCTGAAAGGGGGAATCCTGCTTGTCTGCCAAGGATCGATGATGAGCATCATGGGTACTGTCAGGGGAGCATCAGCCGGGGTGGGGGGTGCATGCGGAGGGGCTATTTTCCTGACAGCAGTTGCTGGCTTGCCTTCCTCTGCTCAGAGAATGAGGTTTTCAAGATTTTTGCAAAAATCAAGTCAACCCCCAACCTCCACCTTCCTAACCTCCATCCCAGGTCTGATCCTTGTCTCCACCTCAACGTTGGCTCAGGCCCACACCTGTGAGCCCCCCTCCTTTGTTTAACCCCTTAAACTGCTGTCTTAGAATCAGCCCTATGTATCGGTTCCAAGGCAGAAGAGCGGTCAGGGCTGGGCAATGGGGGTTAAGGGACTTGTCCAGGGTCACCCAGCTAGGAAGAGTGAGGCCAAATTGGAACTCAGGACCTCCCAAAGCTGGGCCTGACTCTATCCACTGAGTCACCCAGCCACCTTCCACCTCACTAGGGCCTGCCTAGAGCCTCCTGGGGCCTCTCTGAGGACAGCTGGCAGAAAAATGGAGTCGAGGGCCCAGGCAGGAGTTTTGTGTGACAAGAACATGCGAATAAGGAGGGCCCCAGTGAGGCTCAAGTGCTCTAGCAGTGAGGCTTTGGGATCACTTATAGAATGAATGAAACCCAAAGCCTTCCTAGTCAAGGTCTGTCCTCACCTGGCCCAGAATCTCCCTTTTCTAGAGCAGGACGACCAGCCTCTGCCCCGCGCCTGGCCTGGCGGGAGTCGCCCTTCAAACCTCTTTGCCAGATGGTCAGTTGGCACCTGCTTCTGGGCCCCTGGTGAGGGATGACCCACCAGCGCGTGCAGATGCAGCCCAGTTGGCATCCGCTTGGGCAGCTTCTACACTTCCCCAACATCAGATTTGAATTGGTCTCTTCAGTGCCACCCCTCAAGTTCCGGGGTTGGCAGAACGAGTCCAGTTTCCCTGGGAGATCTGAAGGCAGCTGTGCCGCTGTCCCCTGCCCCGTGCCAAAGGGCCTTTTACCATCCTGCTTCATCCTCCTCAGCTCCCATGTCCCACCCGCAGACAAGGCCCATTGGCTTCACTTCCCTCCAAGCCATCTGCCATTCAGCCCCCAAAGTGATTTGCTAAAGCTCAGGTCTGACCACGTCACCCGCCTGCTCAGTCACTCCAGGGGCTCCCTCTGGCCTCTGGGATCCAACACAAAACGTGGCTGGCATTCAAAGCCCTTATCGCCTGCCCCCTCCCACCTTCCTGTTACTTTCCCCAAGTACTCTTGCATCCAAAGACCCCAGCCTCCGGGTTGTTCCACAAACTAGACCTTCCATCTGGCTGCTCTCCGTGCCTCCAATGCCCTCCCTCCTCATCTCTGCCTGCTGGCTTCCCTGGCTTTCTTTGGGGTCCCACTAACACCCCACCTTCCACAAGAAGCCTTCCCCACCCCCTTTTATTCTGGGCCTCCTCCCTGTTCATTATTTCCCTTTTATGCTGCTTCTCCATAGATATGTATCTTCCCTCGGTACTGGGGGCTCCTTGAAGGTAGTGCCTCTTTTTGTATTTCCATTGTTTAGCAGAGCACTTGGCACACAGCAGGTGCTTAATAAATGTTTATTGCCTCCCCCTTCAGACACTCTTCAGCTTATCAATATAGCCGTGGTGTCTCGGTGAGGTCAGAGGAAGGCAGAGGGCTGTGGGCTGCTCCCCTCCCTTTCCTCCGCTCCTGCCCAATAGCCTTTTTGGCTGACATACTGAGGTTGCTGTTCACCCTAAGATAGGCCTATCCCATCCTGCACTTGTGAAGCTGATTTTCCTGTATCCAAGCAGAACACGTTTTGTCTGTTGAATCCCATCTTGCCAGAGCCTAATGATCTGGCCTGTCCGTATCTTTTTGGATCCTGATTTTGCTATCAAAGATGTCACCTGCAACTTGGATGAACAAGCCTGTGATTTATATAGATCACGGATAAAAATGGTACCCAAGCCAGGGCCAAGGGCAGGGAGCCCCGGGCATGCCCCTAGAGACCTCTTCTAAGGTGACAATGATCCAAAGAGGATCACACTCCGTGCAAATGCTCATTTGGCCAATTAATAATTCATCAAATTGTGCTGTCGGGCACCTACATCACTCCATCCTTCCCCCAAGTATATTTCGAGATACTTTATCAAATGCATTGCTAGCATCTAAGTTTTCTTCTGTCAAAAAAAAAAAAAGGAAATCGGGTGATCTGTATAATGTGTCCTTGAGGAAGGCAGGCTGGTTCTGCATAAACATGGTTTCCCTTTCTCAGTGTTGGCCATGATCTCTTTAACGATCTCTCGTTTCCCCAGGAATTCAAGTCAAGCTTATTTGGCCTCCGGCTTTCGGCTATTTGCTTCTTCCCTTTTTTGAACATTGGGGCATTGGCTCTTCTTCCCTCTTGTGCTCTCATCCCCATTTCCCGAGTCTTTTCACATCCAAGGCTGCTGGCGCCCTCTTACTATTTCCTTTCTTACCTTTGCTATCGTCTTTGTTAACCATTTCCGTTCTGACATTTGTGTAGGAAGGTCATTTCCCTCAGCGAAGAAAAGCTCTCTTTGGGCAGTTCATTCATCCTGTCTCTTCTTAGGTTTCCCTCTTCCCCAGGACAGCATTCCTCACTTTCTAGCCTCCTCTCTAGTGTCCTTCCCTTCCCTCTCCAGTCTCAGCTGCTTCTAAGCTTCAGCATTCTTGAAGCTAATTTTATTGGATTGTTCCAAACTCACACATCCGTCTTGAGACCTGCCCTTGTTTCTGTCTTCTGGACTGCTAGGTGACACGGTAGGCGCCCCATAGTAGCCATCAGGGGGGAAAAAAGAGTATCTCAAGTGAATCTCAGACACTAGCTGTGTGATCCTGGGCAAGTCAGTCCACCTCGGGTCTAACAGTAAAGGGTTGCGCTGAAGATGAAGTGAGATGTAGACGGTGCTTTGTCAACCTTAAAGCGCCATCAGTATTGGGTTTAGGCTGGGTGGGGTTCTTTGGGCATCTGCATTGGTCTCCTCAGATAAGCTCCCACATTTCCTCCTCCTTGGGATTGCTTCCCATCATCTTGAGTATTTCCTCTTCCTGCTCCCACCGTAGAATGGGATCTGGAATATTCTCCCCTTGTCGTGGCTCCCGCTCCATTACCCGAGCTTTCCTCAAAGCTGGGGGGTGTCCTACTGTTTCTGGGGGTTCTTTCCTCTATCACAAACTCTGGGAGGAAGAAGGCACTTCCCACTAAGGTTCCCATCATTTCCACCTTGGGAACCAGATTTTCCATGAGCAAGAACCAGATCGAACATCTGGTTTCTCCTTGGGGACTCCTTCACCTTTTGAAGGATGGGATTCTCATGGAGGAAAATCAGGACGTTATCAGTTGTCCTGTCTGCCGGCATAGTACCCTGGTGTAGTTCTGAACCAGAGAAGTTTCCCCATTGCTATTTTTTAAAAAACAAAACCCTTACCTTCTTAGAACCAATACTGTGTATCCATTCCAAGGCAGAAGAGGGGTAAGGGCTAGGCAATGGGGGTTAAGTGACTTGGCCAGAGTCACCCAGCTAGGAAGTATCAGAAGCTAGATTTGAACCCATGATCTCCTGGCTCTCTATCCACCTCACCCTCCATCACTTTTATATCACATTTTTGTGCCGGGCTCATGAGGTTCCCACATTCTAAGCTAAATCATTCCGGTCTATGTGCTTCCCTCTAATTCAGCCTCATAGGTGCCATTTCTAGTCCCTCCTAACTGCTGACTTTCACTTACTTGCCACATTCAGAAGTGTGGAGCTTTGAGCAGGAAGGTTTCCAGGGGAGGCTGTTGAAGCCCGTTGGGCTTGGAGATTACTGAGGAAAGAAGGGCCCAGAGGCACATAATGGGGAGCTCCTGGGACTCCTACAGCTCCTGGACAGCCCAATGCAAGGTGAGGCTGGGGATCAAGAGCTCAACCCCTGAGGGGTCCAGACTCAGCCCTGATTGGTGAGTAACCTTAGGGCAGGCCCTCCCAGTCTGTCATCTTCCTGGTGTAGCTCCTGCACTTTCTGGCCCTCTCTACTTGGGTCTCCCTTGTACGGCCAACTGCCTTCCCTCCCAACCGGTCTCCATCGCTTCCCTCCAGGCCTACTGCTTGGCTCCATTTGACCTCATCAAAGTTCGACTGCAGAACCAGACAGAGCCTCGGACTCGGCTGGGAGTGGCTCCACCCCAGTATAGGGGTCCCCTGCACTGTGCCAGGACCATCCTCCGGGAGGAGGGGGCCCGGGGCTTGTTTCGGGGTGCTTGGGCTCTGGTGCTGAGGGATACTCCTACTCTGGGCCTCTATTTCCTCACTTATGAGGGTCTCAGTCGGTGGCTCACTTCAGACAGTAAGAATCCTGGTGAGTAAAGGGGAGGCTCAGCAGAAGAGGGAGGAGGAGGGCAGGACACTTAATTTGTTCACAGCTGGAAGATGTGTGCATGTGTGTCTGTGTGTGTTTATGATGTGCTGGAGCTCATGGAGAAAATGGCAGGATGCTCTGGTCCCATGGGGGGTGGGGAGGTCGGAGGCCCTGGTTCCAAGATGGCGGAGCCTGGGGAGGAAACACATAGGCTCTGAGGTCTCTGTTTCTTAATTGCAGGCTCAGCTACAATGCTGGTGGCTGGGGGCTTTGCAGGGATAATGTCCTGGACCACAGCCACTCCTATGGATGTAGTCAAGTCACGGATGCAAATGGACGGGCTCAAGCAGCGCCAGTACCGGGGGCTGTTGCACTGCATGGTGAGCAGTGCTCGGCGGGAAGGACCAGGGGTCTTCTTCAGGGGCCTGACCCTCAATGGTGCCCGGGCCTTTCCTGTCAATGCTGTGACTTTCTTCAGTTATGAGCACCTCCTCTTGCTCCTGGGCTGAGCCTTCTGGGTGTCAGCTGCTCCTGCAGCAAAGTCTAACCCCGAGAGACTAAATCCCAATTTGGTAGCCACAGTTTGGCGTCAATGGTGGAGGGCCAGCCAATCCGCCTCCTCTGATTCCCTCCGTCTCCACGTGCAAATCCATGTTTTCCTTGAGCGTCCTGGATCAAAGCGATGCATCAAGAACAGGATGGTGGTGGATGCACCCTGACATAAAGAACAAGAACAGACCACTCTGGGCCTCAGTTTCCTTATCTGTACAATAAGCAGATTGGCCTGGATGGTTTTGGAGGTTCCCCATAGCTCTAGACAGAGGATCCTGAGGCGATGGGTGGGATGTGCGGACTTACCCACATGGTTTAGTCTGACCGCTGCCTCTGATCCCATCTGCCCCCTGATCTTCCTGCCTCAGGGCTTAACAGAACGTCCTCAAACGTTGTAAGTGGCTAAGCAACTCCTCCTTCTGCAGCCAACCAGGGGAAAGGCCTGTCTGGGTGCAGCTGGCCCATCCCTGAGCTCCCACTGGAAGCCTTTCTATCCTGGTAGGACCTGCTACAGCCCATGCACCACTCTTGAGAGCTCGAGGACCCTCTTCCTGCCCGGAGGAGAACTTTGGTGAAGCTCGGCAGAAGCAGTGGGGGCAGGTCACTATTAAATCTCATTCCTTTTCTCTTCCCTTCTCCTCCTGAGGTTTTAGTGGACCAGACGCTGAAGGAGGCAGCATCTTTGCCATTACTCGAAGAGCTCTTCCTTTCATTCAACGTGGCCTTGGTCAAGCCGTGTTTGAGTAACTTGGGTTTCTCCATTGTAATGGTGGTAAAGAAATCAAAGGGTTGGAAACGTGGGCCCTTGGTGGAAAGACGAGCCCTATGGAGGCTCTTTACTTTGGAAAAGACAGTGACTCTATAGCCGTCGTCAGAATCGGGAGGCGTCATCCTGAGCCTAGAATATTAAGCTCATTGTTAACGAGCACAAAAAGGGAGGCCAGAGTTAACAGCTCAGGAAGAGGTTAAGATTCAATTGAAGGAAGAACCATATGCCTGTAAGAAAACTCCACACTGGAAAAGGCTCCCAAGGGAGGAAGTTGAATCTTTATTCCGAAAGACCTTTTAAAAGTAGAAATCCATTCATCACTGGCCTCCCTAGAGGTAGGGGCCAGAGGAGGAGACCTAGAGACCCCTCCCAGCTCCAGAATTCTAGGGGAAAGATGACTGACTCTTACTACCTAGAGGGCACTAGATATAGGGTCAGAAGACTAGGGTTCAGATCTTGGCTTGGCTAATTACTAGACCTGCTACTTCCTACCTATGTTACCTCAGGTAAGTCACTGCTAAGCCTTCCTTGATGGACCCAAAGATTCCACACTTGGTTCAGAAGGCTTTGTCAAAGGTGTTCTTGCTTCAGTGGCTGTGATTTTTCTTCGAGTTCTTTCTCTCCTTGAGCCCTGAGCCCTTTGACAAAGAGGGTCAGTGGTGTGGGACAGGTGCCTACATTGCCTACCCTGAGTAAAAAGCCTGAAATGGAAACTTCAAGGGGTTTTGGAGTGGTTTCTTTCTTTTTTGTCATTCAGTCATTTTTCAATTGTATCTGACTCTTTGGGATCCCATTTGGAGTTTTCTTGGTAAAGAAACTGGAATGGTTTGCCATTTCCTTCTCCAGCCCATCTGACAAGTGAGGAAACTGAGGCAAACAGAGCAGTGACTTGCCCAGGGTCATATAGCTAGGCAGTATCTGAGGCTGGATTTGAACTCGGGTCTTCCTGACTCCAGATCCAGCGCTCTATTCATTGTGCCACTTAGCTGCCCTGCAGGCATTTCTGACAATAGAGGAGGGATAATAAGGAAAATCATACCTGTGAGGAGGGCAGTTAGATCCCAAAGTACCCTGGAATAAGGGACTTTCCCTCCTCCCCCTAGTCCAGCTGGATTATACATTTGTAGAAGGTTGTTAATGACTCCTAAGTTTGCTTTTGGCTTTAAAAAAACTGATGAGCAGACAGCCACTCGCACAGCCAAGTGCCATATTGAGGGTAAAATAAGTGCCGGGGCAGGCTTTTCCCAGCCACCCGCAATGTGGGCGACGGGCCCAGCTGGGGCCTGTGGCCAGGTCAGAGGAGCTCTACCAACCACAGGGCGCGTCTTCCACCCACACTCTGGACCTTGATTTTCTGTCGTTCGGTATCAAGGGGATTCAGCAAGAAAAACCCTCCCAGACCCTTGCAATCACAGGCTTTAGACAGAATCTCCTCAGGCGCTGGGTTTGGGGTGGCCTTAGAAACACTGACTGTCAGAGCTCCAAGCCACTCAGTCTGGGGGGCAGAGAAGTGATTTACCCCACGTGGTGCCCCTGGCAGGCCTCTCCCAACATCAGACGGACTCTGTGGCTTCCTGTGTGAACACACTTCCTGTACAGGTACTAGTGCACCCCTCGGCCTTTCTGGTAGCTCTTTATCTGACCCACAGTGACCGCAGAGACCTGGGCCGATGTCCAAGGTCTCAGTTTCCCTGGTGACCGATTTCCACTCGGCTTTAGAAGAGAGTAACAGGACTGGCCGGATGTCCTCATCAGGTGCTCAGGCTCCTTGGGAAGGAGAGGTCTTCCCAAAGCCAAGTAGGAGTCAAGAGCAGGAACCTTAATCAGAAACAGTAGGGTCCTGGCCTTGAGAAGCCAAAGCACCTCTCTCTTGTTTCCTCATTGGGATGCTCTTCCCCTTGGCTCCTTCCCAGTTATTTCTTGGCTAATGCAGCTCCTCTTTCTCTTGAGGTCTGCTGGGGCCCCCCCTGAAAGGAAATTCCTTTTACTCCCTCTGCCTGGAAGCCTGAGCTGCAGCACCGATCACCATGATCGGAGGGGCCTGGGACACAGGAAGTGTCCGTGAGGCACCCTCTGCCCCCTGTCCAACTCCCTTGAGTCTTGCGGAAGTGACGCCCAGGCTCCTTTTGTTTCCAAACTTGATTGCCGTCAGCAGAATTGGTTATTAACACAGAATTCATGGAGTTCTCACGCTGGTTAGAAAGTCTGGATTCCCTGTATCCAAGCTCCCAGAGGCCCTGTTGATGGCTTCTCTTCTAATACCCTGGAATTTCCAAGTGGGTTGAAGTATCCCTAGGCAATATATTCGGAATTCTTGGCCCCATCAGTGGCCTCAGTTCAAAGCCCCTCTGCTCAAGGATAAAGAAGCCGTCCTAGCCTGGCCTTGGATATCCCAACTTCTCTCGTATCTCGTCATATTTCCACTGGAAAGAAATCCCCAAAGTGCCCTCTGTTGGCGTTTCCATGGGAAACAGGAAGGTGCGGGACTCGCCTGGCCTGGGGGCCCTCACTGGTAGCACAGGCGTTCTACCTCCTCTTCACAGTCATAAAACTTCCCAAAGAGTTCAGGGGAAGCCCCGTTGCACTCAAACCATCGCCGCAAGGTGCTCAGGGCCCGCAAGGCATCTGCTTTGGTAGGCAAAGGCTCGAAGCCATCGTCCCCGTCATTCCCCTCCTCACCTTCACTGGTCGCTTCTTCCTTGCACCCTCCCGTGTCCATCTCCTCACCCTCCAGGTCCACAAAGTGGGAAAACTCTTCGGGTCTCAGCCCGCCAGGTAGTGGCGGCATCTTGGGCACTTCTTTTGCAGATGGTGGAGTTCTGCTGGGCCACAGGCCAGCGAGAGCAAAGCTGCTCCTGATGAAGCTGGCAGGTACTTTGTCCCAAGCAGCTGCCATCATATGCAGGGCATCGAGCACTGTGATGCCTGCCCCAGCAGCACCCAGAGACGTGCCACCTGTTTCCCCTTGGAGAGCCGCCAGCTTACTCAGGAGGCGGTGCCGGTAGCGGGTCTTGAAGTCTCTCACTATAGGAGGGGGTAAGCAGGGTATGGTACCACCAGTGGGCAGAGGCAGCAGTCTCACATGCTGAAGCTCAGGCAGCTCCTCAGTCCCCCTGGTTGGGTGGGCAGTCAGCAGCAAGGCCACATGGCGACCTTGCTGTCCCATGTCCTGATCCAACTGGGCCAGCCAGTCTGCCCATGGGATGTGTGGGCCCGGGCAGTAGAGGACAGGCAGAGCCTCACTGCTGACCCCAAAAAAGCACCGCGGAGAAGGCCGACGGCCCCCTGTGACCACCAGCCGACGCTTCTCTGTCCCTCCGCTGTTGGCACACAATAACACCTGTAACCGATCCCCTGATGCCACCCCACCTGGGACTGCTCGATACAACAAGGGCACTGTGGTGCAGCCAAAGATATCCTCTGGGGAAAAGTCTTTCAGGGCAATGGGCGTGTGGGGGCCAGTGCCCAAGGGAGCGGGCTCTGGGGAAGCCGGAGGAGGAGGAGGAGGGAGGACATGGCGAGCCCCTAAACCCACGTTGTTGCGGCGCTTCCAGCGCACCAGCCAGCCAATGCTGGGCACGAAGGCCTGGCCCAGGAGGTCTGCCAGCTCCTTGGCTTTGTGTAGCAGCATGGGGCCCGTGACATCCCAGGCCTTGGCCCGTGCAATGTGATACCAGCACAGCAGCGCCTCGTCGATGCTGCTGTACTTGGACTCCCGCTTGCGCTTGCGCTCCCGGTTGGCTGTGCCGCTGCACCAATCTGCCAGAAGTTTTTCCTTATTCTTGCAGATTCGGGAGATCTGAGGCTGAGAGACCTGAAAGCGCCGGGCCACCTCCGACTGGGACATCTTGGACTCATCCAGGAGCTCAAGCACCTGGATCTTCTCTGCCAAGGACAGGGCATGAAGCTTCTTCTTGCCACCGAGTTCCATGGCTTCTTGGGGGGCACCTGGAAATGGGGGGGCATGTAAGATAGGTGGGCAGGGCCAAGGGAAGCAAAGAGGGAGGGGATGAATGGAGAAGGGCCAATGTGGGGAAGCAAAGGGAAGAGGAGGCAGACAAGGTGGGAGGAGCAGGTGGGCGAGACAAGGGATGAGTAGATGGTGTGACAGGGGCTGGCACTTAAGAAAAGTGCCAGGCTGAGGAATGTGTGAAACTGATCACTTCATTGGGGGGGGGTCCCAGGAGAGTGGGAGTCTGGAGGAGGAGAAGATTCTGGCTGGGAGAGGAGTTGCTCTGTCAGTCAGGAGAGGCCAAAGGGAGAAGGTAGATTAAGACTTTCTCCTGAGGGTGACCCACTTTTTCCTGCTTGAGACTGGAAATCTTTCCCCCCAACATTTCCCAATTGAAGGGACTTCTGAAGAGAAACCTGAGCAGACTTTACCTCAGCTCCTGTCGCTCTGAGTCTGAACTGTGGCCAAGGTGCCAAACCCAGGGTGAGTCAACTTGACTTTCTCTCAGGGGGTTCAGGCTTCCAAGGCCTGAGTTCCCCCCACTCGAGGAGGGATAGAGACAGGGACCCCCTTTACCCACTACCCTTTCTCATTCTTTCCCTGCCAGTTATTCCTTTGTATTATCCTGATTGAGTTGACATTAAAATAGTTATCTTTTCCCCAAGCTGTGAATCAAGTGTGAGTGAACAGATCAAGGGGAGACCCTTTGATCTCGAGTAGTGGAGGGGGTACAAGAGAGACAGAAGAATCTGGGAGAGCAGCCTTAGCTAAGGAGGGAAGGCAGAAGGGGGGAAATCTTCAAACCCCCTCTCCTCTCTCTGAGCCAACCTTAAACATCAGCTGTCTCCCCTGAATCCTGCTTTTGAGAAGGGAGGTTCTCCTCTCTTTCCCTCTCAATACTGAAAGACCTTAACCCCTCAAATACAAACAAACTACCTCTCCGATACAATGGTAAGGGAGGGATGGGTGGGTGGGGAGTTGGAAGAATGGAGAAAGGCCAATGTGGGGAAGTGAAGAGGAGAGGAATGAGACAAAGCAGAAGGAGCAGACAGGTGAGAGGAGGGACAAGTAGGTGGGGAGGGAGGGAAGGAAGGAGAGGGGGATGGTTGGATGGGTGGATGGATGGACAGAAGGATGGAGAAAGGCCAGTGTGGGGTAGCAAAGGGGAGACCAGGCGGGTGAGAGGAGGGATAAGGAGATGGACAGATGTGAGGAGGAGGGAAGAATGAAACAGGTGGGAGAGATGGAGATGGAAGGGACCTTCCTGGGGGGCCTTTATAGGAAGTCCTTCTTAGTAATGCTGTTTTGACTAAGCACTTTACTTGGTGCTAACATCAGTTATGAACAGGATCCCATTTGAACAACAACCTAGTCCAACATTTTACAGATGGGGAAACTGAGGCCCAGGGGAGGAGAAATGATTTCCTTAAAGTCACCTGTATACTAAGTGACAAAGCTTGCAAGGAACTGGACTAGGGCTGGAGGAAGAAGGATGAAGAGGCCCAAGATAGGGTAAGGAGACAAGCCAGGAGTGATGGGAGGAAGAAGGGACCCTGGAGGTGAGAGGACAGATGGTGGAGACCCCTGGCAGGAAGGACATGAAGGAGGAAAGAAGGGGGAGACAGGAGCAGGGGCCAGAGCAGCTCAGGGCTAGCTGGGGACACAAAGGGAGCAGATGTGGAGGCCACTGAGTGGGGGAGGGGAGATGGACAAGGAAAGAGGAGATCGAAGGGAGACCCTGGGGGGAGGGGGCACTGGAGTGAGGAAGGAGAGGCCCGAGAGGGTCAAGAATAGGGGAAGGAGAGGGCAAGCCTAGAGGGGAAGAGGGACAGGAGTGGGGGGAACAAAAGCAGGGGGGCCAAGAGCGGGGAGGGGAAAAGAGTGGGTGAAGAAGGGAAGGGGGACAAGAGAGGGAGAGGATGGGGGACAAGGGTGGAGACAGGGGTCAAAGGTCAGGAAGGGCGGGGGGGGGAGTCGGGGCACGGGAGTCTCCCTAGTACCCCCCAACAATCCCCATCACCCACCTCCCGGGCGCGCTCCGGTTCCCCTGGGCCCGGTCCCTGCGGCGTTGGACTGAGGGGACGTGGCGACGGGCGGGCGAGACGCCGACCTCGGCCCCGGCCCGGCCCCGACCCCGGCCCCGCTCGGCCCTGCCTGGCCCGGCCTGGTTCTTTCTGATCCCCGCTCCGGGTTTTCCCGGGCTCCGGGACGAGGGGAGGGACAACCACTCCGGTACCCAGAAGCCACAGGGCCCTTCCCTCCAGAACGAGATGATTGGCTCTCAGCGTGGTCCGGTCCCGCCCTAAGCTGTTCTCCATTGGCCACTAAGAAAGGGGCGGTTTAGTCCATGCCACAGCTCGGCCGTGTCGGTAAGAGACCGGTATCAGCCCCGCCCCCTAGAGGCGGGACCTATCACTGGGGGAAAAGCAGGTGGTGGGGCGGGGCCTACGGGTGATGGGCGGAGCCTGGGGCGAGGAGAAAGGCTGGCGCTGAGGGGCGGTTCTTTGTGGTGATGAACAGGACTGAGGAAAAAAGGGAAAGGCAGGTGCCAGGGGCGGGACTTTGAGGCCGAACGAGGGGGCGAGGCTGATGAGTTATGGACAAGGAGCCAGGCTGGCGGAGGAGGGGCCCCAGGTGTATGGGGGCGGGGCAGAAGCCAGACCCTCTCGCTGTGGGGGGGGGGGGGGGGGCGGGCACATCCGGAAGGTTTTAACCGGGAAGGCTGAATGCTTAGGCCAAGCAGACAGTTCCGGGCGAAGACGCGTTCGGAGGAGGCCCAACCTTTCTCTCTTGGCCGGGGCGCAGTCTTGGGCCTGGGGTCACACACCGCCTCCCCACGGCGGAAAGGAATAGGTTGCCTGGGGGAGGAGGTGGGGGTGAGTTCTTCACGCTGAGCATGATGGAACGTTGAGCAGAGGGAGGGCTGCCGAGTGTGAGGGAGTGAGGCAAAGGGCAGAGCTGAATGAAGAGTGGGCTGCACTCAAACCTAGAGTAACTAGTGTGGGGCAGCCAGCGCCTTCTCCAGGGAGCCGCATCCAAGTGGGAGCCCTTACTCCTAAGGTCGCTGCCCCTCTTCTGGGTGATGGCAGCCTTGTCTGGAGCCCGAGCCTTTCGCCTGTGCTCCCTGAGCTACGTGCCACCTACCTGGCTGTAACCTTCTCCATCCCGGCCAACACTTCACGGGAGTGGCTACTGACTTCTCCGTGCATGAGGAATATATAAGCCTAGCAACAACTCTGAGTCTGAGGGCTCATTGGATAATTGGAAGAGAAAAATACTTGCTCCCAGGGAGCCAATCAGAGGATGGCTACTTAGGCTGCATCCCCTCTCCAGAGAATAGAATGTGGGACCTGGGGAGTCAGGAGGATCTGGGTTCAGATCTCACACTCTTCTGTGTGAGATCTGTGCAAGTCACTTCACCCTTTTTTGCCTCAGTTTTCTCATCTGTAAAGGGAGCTGGAGATAGAAATGGCAAACTACTCCAGTATCCTTGCCAAGAAAACCCCAGATGGGGTCATGAAGAGTGAGATGCAAAAAAAGATGGAACAAAGACTCCAAACCCAGGATAGATTGTGTATTTGCATTCACAGCAAAAGTCCTTGGGATGATGCACATGAAAACCACCCAAAATCTGAACCGTCTGATCAAGACTAGGGACATGAGCTGGACAGAGGTTGGCTGCTCCATTTCAAGTTTTGCTCAAGTGTTTCCTTGGCTGTGAGAAAAAGCCCAGTGACTCGAGGCCTTGGAGACATTTATCTGCTCGCTCTGTTTCTGAGGTCTTCTGGTTGTCCTGTATTGCTTATGACTGGGGGAATGGAAGAGGGAGTTCAGAGAAAGACCATCAAGTCCATCCTTCCTATGTCAACACTAGATGCTGTTCCCAAGATGAACATACACAGAATCCGACCAAGACTAGCATGGGTTTTGGTGCCAGTGGGCACCATCTCATCTAGCAGGTTGTCAATGGGTACTATCCCTGAGAAATCTCTTCCCCTCCCCTGCCCCCCAGAGGAAGTTAAGAACCTTCTTAAATTAACTGCATTTTTACGCCCGGTGGGTACCTATTCAGGCAGGTTCTCTGGTGCTAGAAAAACTTGGAATATAGTCCTGGAGCCATGTTGGTAAAGATGTGGCACACATGCCTTGGCAGCACTGCTCCTTCCCCCTTTCCAAAGCACCCGAGGACATTTTTTGCATGCCCTCCCTGTCTGTTCAGCAGCTGAATGCAAATACTTCCTCCTTCTGAGCTGGGATAGTTGGGGGGGTGGGGCTCACAGGCAGCTTGAAGGTGTAATTTGGGCATGCAATCTCTAAAAGGTTTGCCATCACTAACCTAGTCTCCATAAGGTCTAGGCTAACAAGGTACATACGGATAGGCTTATCAATTCCACTCAATATTTCAGGGGCTCTTATCCCCATCCCCTCTTCTGAAATTGGATTCTGGATCCCTTTCTAGGATTATTCCATATTATTCCTTTTCATATACCAAGTCTGTTTCCCCATCCTTCTGAGGCCTAGGACCCAGATTTCCCTCACTTCTGGCTCTCAGAATTTTTTTTTTTAACCCTTACCTTCTATCTTGAAATCAATACTGTGTATTGGTCCCAAGGCAGAAGAGTAGTGAGTGGTAAGGGCTAGGCAATGGGGGATTAAGTGATTTGCCCAGGGTCACACAGCTGGGAAATGTCTGAGGCCGTATTTGAACCCAGGACCTCCTGTCTCTGGGCCTGGCTCTCAATCCACTGAGCTACCCAGCTGCCCCCTGGCTCTCAGAATTCTTAATAAATCAAAGGTGGTCTTTTAACATTTGCTGATTTCTGAGGTCTAAATAAATGCTCAAATAATTGAAATATTAAGAGCTGGCTCCAAGGAGCCTTGTATTTTGTACCTGTTTATGTCCACCTTGATAGGACAGAAGTCCTTTGAGAGCAAGGAATGATTCATTTTGTCTTCGGAGCCTGGCGCACAGTAGGCATTTTACACTTGGTGGATGATCTGGAGGTTGATCACTAGATAATGAATTTCTTATTTGGGCCAATCCAGGCAACCGAAGAAAAATATAGAATGTCCCGTCAGTGCTTCTGCAGGAGCTGGCAGAGTGCTCCAGGTAAAATGTTTTCAATGCTACCCTGGTTCTGCCCCCTGGCATGAACTCTTTCATAGGACAGACCTCCTGAATCTTGAAGACAGTCCAGTCCTTCTGAGGCTTCTGTTCTTCCTACTTCTTCCTTCACCTGATCTCACATGGCTTTACTTTCTGACCATTTCCTGGGCCATGTTCCACCATAGGCCTCATGCTCGGTACAGGCAAAGAGGGTCATCAGGATAATTGCAGCTCAGTGCCAAGGGGCAACTTCCTAGGGTGCTTGGGACCAAATCATCAGACATTTGTGCTTGGTAACGTTAATGGGCAGGTGGAATCAAGGGGGCGCAAAAGCTTTAGACGGTGTATGCTTTGCCAGCATTTTAAAATTGCTGCTCCCAACAAAATGCAAAACATTGTAGCCATCTCTGGATATACTTCCTTCCACTGGACTCTCCCTTGTAAGGAATAAAACCGTCAGACAAAATCGAGAGGCTGGATGGGATAAGCAATACTGTGAGCAGCTCCCCCACCTCTATCCACAATGCACAGGTTATGAAAGGGATGGTCGGTCCTGAGAAGAGACAACCAAGGCATCAGCTCAATATGGAGGAACCTAGGACAATTTAGACCCACCGAGGAATGCAGTCATAAAAACATGCTGATACGTTTGGCTGGGATTTAATGGCAAGGCCAAATCTTGTAGCTGCAAAGTGTCGTTTGGCTGAAACTCAGATAAGAAGCCTTCCTCCCCAGATGGTCATAAAACCTTGAGCTGTTCCATATTTTGAAGACCAAAAAAGCCTTTGTAATGTCATGACCAAATGACCTAGACTTTCCTTTCCGTTTCCAGTAAACCCCCAGTTACAAAATTAGACCAACTGTCCCTCTTCCTCTGTTGCTTGAGTAAACTATAAAATGTAAGACTACACTGAATAAACAGAGGCCATAGCTCTCAATTATAGTGCTGCGTTTCTCGCTTGGATCCTCATTTTCAGTCACAGCTCCTGCTTTTCTTTTCTCTTTCTCTCACTCTAACTCAGAGCTGGCCTCCTCATAAGCTGATTCTCTCACCACAGCTGTAATGGTGGGTTGGCCCCGACACCTGGCCCTCACAGCCAATCATTCATCACTTGGGCTGGAAGATTCAGATTCCCAGCAGCCTCTGGGTGCAGCCCACCCTTCATCAAGTCAACAAAGCAGCAGAGGCTCCGTGTAAAAATGTTTATTGTACTAATGTCTGGAATACAGTAACTAAAAAATGACACCTCAACTCCCAAGTGACAGTGAGAGGGGCCCAGCCTTAAGGCCAAGCAGGGGGCACTGCCATGGCCTGTGCCTCTCTCACACCACTATCAGCCTCGCCTGGCAGAAGCCTGAGGAGCCAGGGGCATCAAGGCCTTACCAGCTGCTAGCAAACATGCGAGGAGAGGAGGGGATGTCCGAGGGGCTCTCCTGTGACCTAGGAGCTTGGGTGCATGAGCTGGGGCCGAGAGGCTCCCAACTCAATTGAGGGCAGAAGGCTGAAGGCCCAGGTAGGGAGGAGGAAGAACGGAAAGGGGATTTTGGAGGTAGGCTTGAAGTCGAGTTAAAAAAACAGGCACATTATCCAACATCTCCCTCTGGCCCCCACACCGCTCGATGGATGGCCCCCTGATGCTTCCCTTCTCCCCACAAAACAAAAGAAGGACAAGGAGAAGGGGAACTGAGGAAAGAGTGGATGCACAAGACCGAGAATCACTTTTGCCACTAGCAAGGGCTATGGAAGATGGGCCAGGAGGGAGGAGGCAGGCAGTACCAAGGGGCCAGGGTGACCAAGCGGCATGCCATGCTCCAGGTGCCCTTCTGCAGTGGGCAGAGTGCTGTGGGAGCCCTCCCCGCAGGGCAGGAGGGGAGGAAGGTGGGAGGAGCCAGAGCTCCAGGCTTGCCCAGCTCACTTGGCCCCTTGAAGGAGGGCAAACTCTAGAGGCAGAGTGGGCAGAGCCAGGAAAGAAGTGAGCTGCCCTCCTGTTTCAGCGTGGAGGGCACAGCTGAACCCTGTGAGAACCAGGGCCTGGGCCCAAGGCAGGCAGAGTGAATGCACTTTATGGAGAGCAAAGGAGCAAGGAGCAGCCAGGGCCCGTGTCTTCCTAGGGGCAGCCTGTCTCCCCTAACTTTAGGAGGGGCTGGGGCTGGACAGAGGGATAGTGTCCAAGCTGTTGCCCTCCCTGGGCCTGCCAAAGGGGAGGACGGGAGAGGAGAAACCGGAAAACAAGAGAGGTTCGAAAGACAAAGCCCCATACATGGGAGGGGCCCGAGGGTGCCTGGGCTCCTGGCCTCATCAAGAAGAGTGCTGGTTCTGGTAGATGGAAGCCTTCTCCTTCAGCAGGTCCAGACACAAATGGCAACTCCAGCTCCCTGCAGGGAAGGGCAACAGGCTTATTATTCACAAGCAGCTGGGGCAGGGCTGGGTGTAGGAGGCTAGGCCTCTGCTAAAGGCTACGAGACTGGGGTTCCACCCCTTGTTTTTCAGTCAGATCTCACTCTTCCTGACCCCAGTTTGAGGTTTTCTTGACAAGTACTGGAATGGTTTGCCATTTCCTGCTCTAGTTCATTTTATAGATGAGGGAATGGAAGCAAACAGGATGAAGTGACTTCTCCAGGCTCATAGAGTTGTGTCTAAGAGCAGATCTGAACTCGGGTCTTTCTGACTCCAGGCCTGGCACTCTGCACTGGAGCACCACCTAGCTTGCCCTTTCTGTACGCAGAGGATGAAAAGAAGGCCCCAGAGGTTTCCGGGTGGCAGCACCAGCATTTGCTCCCAGAGTCTCTCAGTCCCAGACCCCTACATGGAAGCCCAGCTGATCCCCACCTGTCATGGACCTCCTCTCAGAATCGGGTTTTTGATAGCAGATTACAAAGGGAAGCAATTAAATTACAATTGTTAGGAAAATATTAAAAACCATTCCCAGAGCCCAGGCTGCTGGTCCTGAAAGACAATCCTAGCTCAAAGTCCCACTGGACAGCCTTGTCATTGTGATATGGTGGAATAAGGGTCCTAATCTTCTAGGGTGGAATAACAATTTACCTTCTTAGTCTGTTCTGAGGCAGAAGAGTGGTCAGGGCGAGGCCCTGGGGATTAAGTGACTTGCCCAGAGTCATAGCTACAAAGCATCTGAAGCCAGATTGGAACCCAGGACTTCCCTCCAAGCCTGGCTCTGAATTCAGAGCCACCTACCTGTCTGCCATGAATGACTTCTTAAGGCCATACACAGCTAAGTGCCAGGAGCTGAGCACTTCCTAACCCTGAATCTGCTGAGAACAGTGCCAAGAACTTGACCTCGATGGAAGGACCCATTATGTCTTGTTTGGTCACAAATTATGCCTGACCAGTAAACTTTTCCCCATTTGTTTGTTGAAGGCGTCACCCTTCGAGCATCCACTTTGACTATATTCTGGTGTACGGTGTGAGATGTTAGTCTTTGCCCAGGTTCGGCCATGCCGTTTCCCAGTTTTCCTAGCAACGTTTGTCAAATAGCAAGTTCTTTCCCCAAAAGCTTAGATCATTAGGTTTATTGAACACGACATCAAGTGGAAGGACGTTCTCTTTCCTGTGGCTGCTGCCCGTTTCCTCAGGCAAGCCTTACCACTCCCTGGTGCTCATGTAAAGCTGGAAGGGATGGGCCCTGCTTTTACAGATGAGGGGATAGCCCAAGCTAAATGGCCGGGCCAAGACTCAAACCCAAGTCTCCAGCCTGCAGACCAAGCATTCTCTCTGCTCGAGATGCGAGATGGTTCCTCTTCTTCCGGCGTAGATTCCTAGCCAGTCCCCCTGCCCTCCCTGGTTCCTCTAGTCTGTTCCTTCCTTTCAGACGTGGTGTCTCTCCCTGCCTTTGCTGGCTGGTCTGCCTAATGCTTAACTGATGCTTGGTGTCTGGATCTCAAAATGCATTTGGGAAGCTGGTCTCTTCTTCCCCAGGTGGGCCAGGGGCCTCTCAAACCCCAAACCCCCACCCAAGGCTCTTCTGTTGGAGGCTGCATCCTCCTTGTCCCGGGGGTAGCTTCAGGGTCTCCCAATTTAACCCACAGGCCTCACTGGAGGCTCAGTTGGGCTCCCTGGGCTCTCCTAGTCTCCCTAACATTTGCCTTTGCCCTTCTGCCTCATCACAGAGCTGTGGGTCTGGGCCCACATAACTGCCCTGCCCAGCCGCCACAAAGCTGCCCAAGGGATGTCCTTAGAGCACTCTGTCTGACCATATCACTGCTCACGAAGTCCTTTCTAACCTTCCCAAATGGCCAGGCATAGTGTCTGCCCCTCCCCACTTCAGGCACAGTGTAGTCCAGCCCCCATCTCTTCCCTTCATGCAGCCCGTGCCCTCCTATCGGGAATGCCCTCCCTATCCACCTCCACTTCTCACAAGCACTCCTTTTAATTCCTGGAGAAGCCAGGAAGCCTTTCCTGCCCACATCCCCCAGCTAGTGGGGCCTCCTTCCCCCAAATTATCTCCTCCTGACTGTGTCTGTTTTGACGGGTGTGCTGCCCAGTCCCAGACTCCAAGGTCCTCACAGGCAGGGTCCATTCCTGCTTGTGTACGTGCATCAATGGGCCCTAGTCCAGAAGGGCTCAGACCCCCCCGGGACACTCACCTTCGGGTGGCTCCGACATCGAGGGGGTGAGGCAGTACATATGATAGCCACGGTCACAATCATCACAGAAGAGCAGCTGGTCCTAGTCAGAGGGAGGAGGAGAATGGGGCAGGGGAATTGGGGCCAACTCACGTGCCTGCTCAGGCCACGGGGGAAGGCATCAGTGGGATCAGGGTCAGGCAAGCCTGTGCCAGGAGCAGTGAGGCCCGGTGGGCAAGAGGGGACCTCGGGCCATCCTGCGGACAGGGAGGAAGAACCCAGGAGTCACTCACGTCGTTCTCTGAGGTGCCACAGATGTTACAGCATTTACACTCGATACACTGCCAGCGGTAGGTCTTCACAGCAGCCATCATGACAGGGGTGAACTGGAGGCAGGATGGGTGCCCTGGGGGAGGCACAGATAGAAGGGTCTGAGTTGAGGAAGAAGAGGGAAGCCGTGCCTGCCCTCCCCCCACCTTCCAGATGTCAGCGGCCCGAGCCAGAGCACACGTGCTATGGGAAGACTCTGAAAATCCAGGGCAGGAGGGTGGAAGGATTGCGATGGAGGCCCCGAGGCAGTACCTGAGCGGCCACAGTCTGAGCAGGATACCAGCTCCTCAGGCTGCCCCGTCTTCTTGTTGATCTTGGAGTCTCCCAAGCAGAAGTCACAGTAGTTGTTGGGCAGGGCCAGTCCGTCCGGTCCTTTCTTGGCTATGGGAACGAGAAAGCTGTGGGGTCAGTTCCCCGCCCCCAACCCCCACTTTACAGAAGGAGGGAAACGGGCTCGGGACGGCCCCTACTGAACAAAGGGTAGAGAAGGGAGGAAGAGTGAAGCGATCACAGAGGGTGGCTAGCGCAGGAGAGGCCCATTTCTCCACCCTGCAGATCTCCTTACATTTCTGCTCCTCAGACCTCTGGGACACGGGGGTGGGAGGCTGAGAGTCCTCCTTGTCTTCACCCTCCTCCTCAGCCAGGTGAGAGTGAGCGTAGTGGTAACTGAGGCCTGGTCGGTTCTTGTAACGCTTCCCACAGACTAGGGAGAAGATGGCAGAGAAAGGTGTGAGGACCCAAGCACCCTCTCCCCTCCCCAACCCCAACATCAGCTCGTGACTGAGGACGAAGAGGCTGGGCCAGGCCCGCCTGCTCCCTTCTTCTTCCTAATCCCACTCTCACTAGTGGTTCCCACTTATGCCCAACTGGCTGCTCTGAAACCTGGGCCTCTTGCTTTATCCTCACACAGCCCGAGGTGGGCTAGGCCAGGCAGCGGGGGAAGCCCTCTGGACAGGCTGAGCGGAGGGGAGGGAGGGAAGAGCTGGCTTCCCAGGCGTACCCCCGAACCCAGAGTTCACTGAACGGTCACGAAGCTGCCAAACTCCCCACCTAATGTGAATGGACCCACACGGTCCATTTGAAGCGACACAACTAGGAGAAGTTGCGGGAAACTGAATCATGGGGAGGAGGAGGGTCAGTGGGAGGAAGGCCAGCAAGGGTAGCTCACAGGTGGTGGGATCCAAGTGGGGGCCTGGGAAAGTCTGACCCAGCTAAGGGCCTCCTGGGGTTGCCTAAACAAGAGGCATACTATGTTGGGGGCAGATCAGGAACTACCCTGCCTTCTCCCATGCCCGCCCCAGGCCCTCAGCCCCCGGCCCACAAAGCTTGCCTTCCTTCTTGTGAGCAGCACTCTTAAGGTGGTGGGAGGAATGGGAAACAGGTTAAGATGGGCCAATGGAAAGGTGAGAAGGGAGACAGACACGAGGGTCCAGGAGGCCCCCTTCCACCCACGGTAGCCCCCAATCTAACTGGTTCCCTTCACTCTCATCAGAAGCCAGCCAATGCCAGGGCCCGAGTGCCAGGGGAATGAGTCTGTGCATGGCAAGTGGGGACAGAGGCAGGTGTCAGGGTCCGAGGGAGTGGGGCAGAGCAGACTCCCTCCCTGTGCCCCAGCCCTGCCATTCTATCGCTGTGGGAGAAGACAGAGGCAGGAAGAGCGTCGGAGGAAGGAGGCAAGGGAAAGGGGCACAAAGGCACAGAGCCAAGAGAGGGCGGCTACCTCTCTGGGGCGCTTTCGAGGTATGCTTTTGTTTGAAACTATCTGAAAGACAGAAAGAAAAGTCGTGAGGAAGGCACACACACACGCACACGCTTGAGCACACATGAGCACACACACATTGACACATGCACACGCACATAGTAGCACAAGAGCCCAACAAGGAGAGAAGCCTCCAAGGGTGGGGGTGCTCGGAGGGACAGAAAGTGGGTGGGGAAGGGCAAGAGAAAGAAAGAGAGAGGAAGAGAGAGAGGGAGAGAAAGAGAGAAAAGTGCATTAATAAAGCTCCTTTTGGGGCTCCGCAGTGCCCTGCCTGCCCACTGGATATGTGGGAGGCGGCCAGGGAGCTGATCAAGGGTGGACAGTGATGCCTTCTTCCCTCCCCCATCCCAACAGAGGGGAGCTGGGCCCTGGACAGGGGCTGCCTATCCTCCCCATGCCCAAGCCCCAGAGACACTCACTGTCACACGCATAGGGTTTGTCTCGGTCCTCCAGGATAGAAGCATCCAGCTTCTTACGGGCGCTGCTCACCCCTTTGCCCTGCCAATGGGAACAAGGAAGACACTTTACCCAGGACCTCAAGTCCAGGTCAGCTGAACTTCCCGGGGGCCCCGAGAATCTCTCCACATGCCGCTGGTCTCCATTCTCCCAGGCCAATGAGTATGTGGGGAATGCGTGTGCCCGTCTGCCCTGTCTACCTCCTCCCTCTCATTTTTCTCTGTGTTGGGGGAAGAGGCAGGTGGCAGTGGCCAGGGCAGCCCTTCTCCCAGCTCACCTTGGCTTTGCCTTTGCCCCGGCGCTTGGGGGTATCTTCCTCATAGTCCTCATCATCTAGGTCATCCAGGAAGTCTTCTGGCTCCAGGATCCGCTGAGAGAGGGGAAGGTTAGGGTAGGTGGGGAGAGGAGCAAGGGTGCTGGGGATGGCATTTGCCCACCTACCCTCTCTCAGCTAATCCCCTGCCAATGGGAGACAAAGCATAACCCAGGAGTTTCGAGCTCCTTTTCGGAGTCTATCCTCACAAAGCCAGAGGTTCCTACTGAGTTAAGGAGAGCTGGAAGCAAGAAGGAACACGCAGGAAGTGAGAGCTTCCATGTTTCCAGAGACTATTCAGGGAACGGAAGTGGCAAAGAATCACATTGGCCTGCCTCCCTTCTCCTCTGGAAGTCTATCTGGCTGGTTTAAGCCAGTTTCCTTCCTGTTATGGGACACTGGTCTTCTGTGAGGTCCCTCCAATTAGGGAGAGAAGCTGGTACCTTCCTTGCTCGGCTGTTGGTAACAGGGAATTCTCCCAAGCTCTCATCATCTGCTTGGGGATTGGGGGCCCCTCGCTTCTCAAGGGGGTCAGTGCGCAGTAGGGCCTCCAAGCTGCTTCCATCCTGAGAGATCAGTCCTTCCTTCTTCAGGGTCTGATCTGTGTCTGAAAGGAGAATAGGGGACAATGAGATATGAGGGGGTCCGGGGCAGACAATCCTGAAATTATGTTACCTTGGAAGTAAAGGGCCATCATTCACTTCTGCCCTCCAACTTCCAAGAACCAAGAGTCTCCAGGTTTCCTATTTATTCTTTTCATTCAGCCTCTCTCTCAGCCAGCAGACACTGACCATGGTACTGTCCTCCTGGCCCACAGAGGAATACTGCCCCTACCTGGCTTGATGGATGGGAAGGTCAGGCGGGGATCTTCAGGAGGGTGGGCTCGGCGTTTTTTCCGCCAACGCCGGGCAGGATAGGAGTACAACTGCCCTGAGGCCAACCCTGTGGGAGATGATGCGGGTCAGTAACGTGAGGATGCCTTCTGGACCAGTGGACTCCTTGCTCACTCTGAGGCAGGGGCAAATGGAATTGGGGGAAGGGAAGATTCCAGACAAAAGGTAGGATCACCAGGAATTGGGTGGGGAAAGAAGGATGAACAGGGGAGGAGGGAGAAGAAAGTGAAGTGGAATCAGGGCATGAAGGAAGCCAGACTAAATGTTTCTGCCCCATGGACACCCCCCCCCAAAGTGCCCATCGCCCCAAATGGCAGTCCCTAGCTAGAGGCTGTGGGTTTCATGGGCACCAGCCTTCACCTGGCCCCCGGTGCCGCTTTTCCATCCAGATGTAACAGTTGCTCTGGGCCACTCCAGTCTGGGAGTCCAGGAAGGGCAGGCGCACACTTCGTTCAGCGCACAGGCGAGCATTGTAATTGTGGCACTGCTCCATGGCGTCCCTGTAGTACTGCTCCCCTAGGCTGTGTTGGGAAACATGGGTGACAAGCTGCCCGCTGCAGGGCTTTCCCTTGTTCCCCGTCTTTTCAAGGGAAGGCTCCTGAGCTTGGGTCCCGTCCTTTGGACCTGTCTGCCTTCTTTCTGTTCTACCTTAAGAGGACACACCAAGGGATTGGATTCCAATGTCACAGGGAGAAATCTAGGCTACCCAAACCTGCTCCTTTAGTGCCTGAGTGGTGAAGGCCCAGAATGTGAATTGCGTTAAACCCTAAACAGTTCTCTTAGCAAGGAGGCGCAGACAACATTGTGGTGCTTGGAGCAACTGAAAAAAATCCCCAGCCCCCCCCAAACCAACCAAACAAAAAGGCAAGAGCAGAAAATCCAGCCTGGCTTAATTCAATGAGCTGTAATTACTGTAATTTGAGGTAGGCATCTTCTGGGGAGGAGGAGGGAACAGGGCCACATTAATTTGCTTTCAGAAATCGGCCTCCCTGTCCTCACCATCAGAGAAGAAAATTGGATAAACAAGGCTGAGTAGCGTAATGCTTTTGTTTCCACTGATGGGAATCGATAGTGACATTCTGAAGAGAAATGGAAGGAGTGCAGGGAGATCCTGGGCTGCCAAGTGAGAGGCAGCACACACAGACTAGGAGATGGCTCCCACAGCTTTTCAAAAGAACAATATGTATCTGGGAAATGGCAGAGAATGTGGCTCCTAATGGGTAGAGGTTGAGGAGGGGTGGGCAGTGGGAATGGAGAGAACTCTTAAAGAGTTCCTGGTACCTGGACAGAGAAAGCTTGTGTAAACAATGGACGCCCAGGGCTTGTTAACTAAACAACAGATCAATGGGGGTTCTGAGGTGTTGGATGCTCTTGGGCAGCTCCCTCACAAAAGCCCTGGAAAGGAGATTCCCTTTTCACATGTTATGTTGGGGAGGGAAAGCTCATGAAGCTCTTCAGAAGTGTCCTGTTCCTCAATCTAAGACTAAACTGTCAGATAACTAAACTCCATCCCCTGCCTCCTGGCCTGCTCCCCCTCCCTCCAACATAAACAGCCTGGTGATGGCACTGGAAGAAATAAAGACAGCAGCTGCTTCTCTGGGTGGGGATAAAGAATAGGAAAAAAGGTGGTGAAGTTCCCTTCCTTGGAAGAAAAGCCTGCCTAATGTCATCAGTAGCCCTCAATAGATGGCCTTGAGAAGGAAGTGGCTGGTTCCCCACTCCCCAAGAGAAACTCAGAACCCACTGAGCCCTACAGGGGAGATGGAGGAAGCAAGCTGTGTCTCAGAAAGATGACAAACTGGGCAGGAGGGACTTCACCAGCCCTCTCACATCACTTGAAGGGGCTTGTTCATACCCCAATGAGGGAAGGCTGGTTTCACCCAAGAAGCTTTCTTTTTCTAGCTTTTATTCCCTTTCTAACTTCTTTCCATGTCCCCCTAGAATCTAGAAAAGGCAGCTTTTCTTAAAACAGCAGGACTTTCCTACAAGTCAGTCTGAAATCTGTGAAACCTCTGACACCAGTGGGGTGATGGGGCACAAACACAAGGAAGACACTTGTGAGGGGAGCCTCAAGTGTCAGGAAGAACTAGCATGATCACCTCTAAACTGGGAGAAATGTCAGCCTGAAGAGTCTGGGGGAAAGGAGTGGGTAGATCAGAGAGAAAGATAATGATGTAGAAGGATGGGTAGGTGGCTGAGAGAAATATCAGGGAAAGAGCAGAAAGGAAGAATCCACCACCAACCCCAACCAACCCATGAGGGGGAGGCACTTGGTAAAATGACAGTGGAGTTGAGTTGAGAAGGCCTCTGTCCACTACAGAGGAAGGGCAGCCAGAGGACACACTTCTTCCTCTTTATCTTTTTTATCGAAAAACCCCATCTTCTGACCCACTGCACCCACTCAAAAAGAATGGTTGGAGGAGGCAGTAAGGTGGCTCAGTGGAGTGAGTCAGGCCCAGGGTCCTGGGTTCAAATCTGAACTCAGACACTTCCCAGCTGTGTGACCCTGGGCAAGTCACTTAACCCCCATTGCCTAGTCCTCACCACTCTTCTGCCTGTATTGGTTCCAAGACTGAAGATAAGGGTTTAAATAAAATAAAAGAATGGTTGGAAATCACCTAGCCTCTAGAGGAAAAAAGTTATGAGGACCCTCTCTTGAGTGAGCTGAAATGTATTCCGAGTCCCACCTGGTGCTAAGCTCACAGATAAGAGGCCAGGGACAAGCATCAGGGGGCCCTTCAGAGATGGCACTACCCAGGGTCAAGAGCACAGAGCCAGTTCTTTCTGATTCCAAGCCTCCAACATCAACTGGCCCCTGACAACAGACGGCCGCAGGCCTTACAGTCCAGCCCTGGTTCCTTTCTTCTCCAGGTCATGATGGGCTGGCCCCAAGAGTTTCCACTATCTCTGGGCCCCTTCCCACTTTTGCTACCTGGTTTCCTGAGGAAATTCATTCCAGACACCCAATTAGAGGGGAGGAGTCATATTCAAAACTCCCTTCCTTGGGTGAACAGCCTCCATCTGGGCCAGGCGACACTTTCCTTATCCGAAGGGTGGGCAATGGAACTAACAGACAGTGATGGGGATGGCAGCAATGGGTTCCAAGTGCCAGGCAGAGCCCCTGCACAAGCCCCTCTGGACATCATATCTACAGGAAGTCCTGTTCCCCATCAGGGATCTCTCATCTCCTAGGAATCTTTGTAGAACAGCAGGGCGCTGCCACTTACAACCAGAGAGGCCCTCTCCAAAGTGCCATCTAGGAGGCTAATCTGGACCAAGGCTGAGCCCCCTGGGATATGGTGGGAGGGAAGCTCCCCGAGGGCACAGCATGGGATTTTAATAGCATCAATGCGTGGTGAAATGACCCTGGGATCCCGGCAATATTTGGATCCTTCTTCCCCAACTCTGGCTAAAGGAAGCTCCCTACTACCACCCCAAAAAAACTGAGCAACACAAACATCCTAAGGATGCCCCTACCCCTGGAGTCCAGGACCCGAGTTCGAATTCTGACTCAGCTTCTGCCTGGCTGGGGGCCTTGGGCTAAGTCCCAGTAGTGCCCCGTGCCTCAGTTTCCCCACCTGTCTAACGAAGGGGTTAGATCAGAAGATTCCTAAGGCCTCTCCCAGGTGTGGGGTCTACAGCCTGAAGAACCCGACTCCCCGCTGCGACGTTGGCCAGGGTTCTCCCCCCAGGTGCCGCAGTTTACCCCCGCAATGAAAGTGGGAGGGGGCCTGGGCCGGATGGCCCCCGCTTTAGGCCTCTTTCCCGCTGTCGGGGCTTGGGCCTCAGTTTCCCTTCAGGGGCGCGCCTGACCGGGGCGCGTCCCCGGCGGAAGTCCTCGCGCCTGCGGCGGCCACGCGCCCCGCTCCGGGCGCTCAACGGCCTCTGTGGCCTCGGCCTGGCCCGGGCCATCCCGCGCCCGCCCCAGCGGCGCCCCCGTGCAGGCCGCCACCACGCCTCCCTCCGCGGCCCCGGGCCCGCCCCACCCCCGCCCCGGCTCGGAAGAGAGACGGCGGTCGCCACTCACAGCTTCACTACATTCTCCACCACGGCCGCCATCTTCCCTCCTCCTCTCCCTCAGCCCGGGAGCCCCCGGGGCCTCAGTGCGCAGGCGCTCAGTCTGGAGCGCGCGCCCGTGCCCCCTCGCCCCCGCTGCGGTCCCAGTGCGCAGGCGCACTATCCGGTGCGCGAGTCGGCTCCAGCGCCAACACGCAAGCGCCACTCTCGGAGAGGGCGCCCACTCCAACGCCCGCTCCGCAGCCGTAGTGCGCAGGCGCTGAGCTCGAAGTCCTCACCCGCACCCTCTCCCAAGACCCGAACAGAAGCTTTCTCCGCCTTCACTTCCTTTACATCAAAGCCCTTTCGCCATTCCCTGCCTCAATGCGCAGGCGCCAGAGATAGACCATCTTCTCCGTTTCCCTCCAACTCCCCGTCACCCCCAGCCCCAGACCAAGCACGCAAACGCAGCAAGGTAGGCCAGGAACCCACTCCTATTAGCAAGGGTCAAGTCCGTATACCGTAATAAGAGGCTATAGAGCTGAACGGCCGCGCCCGCGAAAGTATTTTGACGCAGGCGCACTGAAAGAGACCCTGGCCTCGGGACCCTTTCTTCTGCTGGGGTCTTCCTCCTTTGGGGTAGGCGTGGAGTCCAGGGGCGTTTCCCTGACACCTCCCTCGCCCCCCGGGGGCTTGTGGAAGAGAAGACCTAAATGGGGAAAACAATAAAAACCAGAACAGTCTTAATTTTTCCTTCAGCCGTGGATGGGGGCAGGGGCCTGAAGTAGTCTGCATCTATTAGTCGTCTGCTGTTTACCAGGCCCTGGTTCCTCCCCCTCCCGGGGATTTGCTGGGACCACACCCTCGTAGTTGGGGTGCGGCCCTTAAAAAGTTATATCTAGGGTCTCCAGCCCAGTTGCTCTGAATCTACCTGTGTGTATTTGGATCCAAGCGTGTTTGTCCTCTGGTTTTACATCATTTTTACATAAGATTTAACCGATCTGGGGGTGGGGGTGGGAGGACGGGATATGCACAAACACCAAAGACATTCATTATTTACTCTTTTAAAATCAAGGCAGTTAAGCGAAAGCAATAAATCGCACCCTAATTTGCAGAAATTTGTGATTTCTGAGGCACGAGTACACTCACACTGCATCCCTCTCCCTCCCTGCGCAGCCAGCCATCTCTTGTCAATAAAGAATTAAAAGGAAAGAGAAAAAAATGAAGAAAAAGTTATTCACAAAACCAAGCAGGCATCAGCTGTGTCTGACAAGATCTGCAACACTCCACACCCCTAGTCTGCCCCCCCCCCCCAAGAAGGGAGGGAAGGGCTTTTTCTGGGCTCTTCTCAGCTGGTCCTGAGAGTTTCTTTTGTAGTTCTTTCTGAATACATTGTAGTGTGTATGCTTTTTTCCTGCTTCTGCTTAATGCCATATCCATTAACCAATGACTTCTCATATATCTCTTGAATTCTTTGTTCTCTTTTCAAGACTATTTTTTTGTCTTTTCTTCTTAAAAGTCCATACCCTTTGTCTTAGAATCAATACTGTGTATTGGTTCCAAGGCAGAACAGGCGGAAGGACTAGGCAGTGGGGGTGAAGTGACTTGCCCAGGGTCACACATTTGAACCCAGGCAGGACCTTTGGGCCTGGCTCTCAATCCCACTGAGTCACCTACCTGCCTCCAAAGCTATCTTTTCTCTCAACCGTTACTCCTTACCCAATTCAAGCCCTCTGTTTTATAACTTTCAATTTAGGAGGAAAAAAACCTAAAAAAAGTTTTATTGCTTTTCAGTGAAAAGAACAATCTGAACTTGAAGTCAGAAGACGAGCTGAAATCCTAGAAATCATTTACCATCTGATAAACTTAGGCAAATCACTTAATGATGACTTCTCTGAGCCTCTGTTTCCTTAGGGGGTAAAATGAGGATCTGGGGAAAGATGATCTCTAAACGCCTTTCAGGTCTAGATGAGAATCTTCTGAACTCTTGCTAAATCTGACTCTTTGGAGCTCAGGCTGATTTGATTTAGTGTCCTCTGGACATCTTTCTGCCATGCTACTGGGGGCTACCTTCTGCCTCCTAGCCTCTGCTTCTGACCTTGGGCTCTGGCTAGGTAGATCACACAGGGAGGCAGCCTCAGCCCCATCAGGATTTATTCAGGGATCCCCCAAGCCGACTTGCCTCTTGCTGCACTAAAATCCCACCTTTTACGTGAAGCCTTTCTGGATTCCCTTTCATGCCAGTGCCTCGTTTCTATTAATTTTCTCCAGTTTCCCCTGTATATAATTTGTTCATTCATAGTTGTTTGCATGTGGTTTCTCCCATTAGACAGCAAATCCCTGGAGAGCAAGGACTGCCTTTTGCCTTCATGGGCATCCCTAGCACTTAGCGTAGTGCCTGGCACATAGCACAGAATGTGCTTTAAGATGTTTATTGATTGACTGCTCTAGAAACACTAATTAAAGTATGAGTTTGCCAGGATTGCAGCATGCCATCCCCATCCTCCAAGGAGATCTAGAAAGCATGACTGATCTAAATCCTGATGGAGAAATAAAAAAAAAAGTTACAGTTTTTTTGTCAGCTCAGTTTGGCCTAGAAAGACAGACAGATGTGTGGACACTGGAGAAAGGGTGGAGCCAGTGTTGTGTACCAAGAGAAAAGGAGATCCTAGACCCATCCCTGGCCCCAGGAAAGGAACAGGGGCCAACTAGCAGCTCAGTCACCTGTGACCCAAATTATAGCTCCAAGGCAGATGGAGGAGGGGACCTGCATCTAGGGAGAGCATTCTGGGGTAAGGGGCAGTTGGGGGCTGAGTCAGTGTACTTAGAAGAGAAGCAAGTTCAGATGCCAACAGCAGTGGTGTGGCTGGGATCCCAGGAGCTGATCAGGGTCTCAGTTCCAGCTTCTAGCTCAGCCTGCAAAAGAAGAACCAGGGCAGGAATCCCAGACTCAGACCTTGGTCAAGAACTTGCAGAAATCAGATGTGGGGTGGGGATGGAGTGCAGCAATTAGATTTTGCTTTGGAGTGCTGAAAGCTTTCAGTTCTCCAACTTGAATTGTCCTTGAGATCCTCGAATAACACAATATCCAGTGCTCTAAGAAAGCAGCCACAGGACCAGAACAGACCTCTCTATTAGGAAGGGAAGGCTCTTCAGAAGCAAATAGAACCTGGCCCAACACAAGCCTAAAGTCAGGAAATAGCCTGGAAAAATGAGTGAATTAACAAAACAAAACAAAACAAAAGAATCCCACTATAAAAAACTATTCTAGTGACAGGGATACTGTCACAAAGGCAGAAAAAAAAATTACCCCCAAACATCTTCAAGCAAAGCCTCAAAGAAAATCACAGCCTGGACACAAATTCCACTAGAATTCCTGGAAAAGTGGAGCAAGAGGTTTTTGTTTGTCTTTTTAAAAAGTTAAAAGTATTTTTATAAATGGAATGAGAGTGCTAGAAGAAAAAGCTGGAAAAGAAATGAGAGCCATGGAAGAAAGAATTGAAAATGGAATGAACAGCTTGGCAGAAGAGGCATGAAACCTGCCCAGGCAATAAACTCCTCTGAAAATGAGAAGGGACCAAATCCAGATAATTAAAAGTCATACCATAGTGGCCAGCCACTACAAAAAGTTCTTGTGTGGGTTTTAATCACTTGTGGAGGGAGGCTAAAGACTGGGAAAGCAATGGGTAAAGGCTGAGGACTAGAGAGGGAGAGACATGGGTTGAACAAACAGACAAGGAATACAGAGAAAGAACTTCAGCACTGTGTCCGCAGGTCAGCGCACAGAGAGGGTCTGACCCACTGCATTGTTTATTATAGGGTTTTTCAGCATTGGGGGCTTGGGGGATGTCAATCAAACAAGGGAACCAGTAAAAGTATTAACATAATATCAAGTCCAATGACAAGATAAAGGAAGGAGTAGCAACATAATTGCATAGCCGGGCGCCCAGGAAAGAAGCTCATTTGAAAGTCCTTCCTGCCCTTAGTCAAACCTAGCTTTCAGCCTGCAGATCACAGTAGAGGCTTGATTTTTATGTGCCACAAGATTTAAGTCCCATCCAATTTTTTTTTTAAACCCTCACCTTCCGTCTTGGAGTCAATACTGTGTATTGGCTCCAAGGCAGAAGAGTGGTAAGGGCGAGGCAATGGGGGTCAAGTGACTTGCCCAGGGTCACACAGCTGGGAAGTGTCTGAGGCCAGATTTGAACCTAGGACCTGTCTCTAGGCCTGGCTCTCCATCCACTGAGCTACCCAGCTGCCCCCTGGTCCCATCCAATTTAAGGATTCAGAGATTCAAATGTTTCCTTCGGCAGGATCAGTTTCCCTGGCTTCTTCCTGGGGCCCTTTACCACGTTGGTCACCTTCCCGTCTGAAACTCTGGCCTCAGAGCCGAACACATCTCTCAGCTAGGATCGGGCCAGCAGCACGTCCTTTTGACGCTTGGAATGCCTTGTTGCTGCTCTCTGCTCTTTCCACATCACCTGAATTCTCACTCGCCTCCCGGAGAACCGTCTCTAAAAATGACCCCAAATCCTTCCCTTAGGTTTCGCCATCAATTCTAAGTCAGAAGAGTGGCAAGGCTGGCAGTTGGGGTTCAGTGACTTGCCCAGGGTCACAGAGGAAGTGTCTGAGGTTTGAATTCAAGTTTTCCTGGACTCCAGGCCACTGAGCTGCCCTGAGAACCATCTCTTGTAATAAATAAAAAAAGAGGAAGAAAAGCCAAAATTGAACAGAAACTAGTCAGAGAAAGAGTAAAGACGCCCGTGCAGGGAAATGGTCAGAGCAGCCAAGAAACGGCCCCTGGATGGGTGCCCGCAAGCTGACCACACTGCAGAGCGATAGACACATGGAGAGGAACTTGTAAAGCTTGTAAAGAGAACCAATACAGAGGGAGCACCTGGGTGGCTCAGTGGACTGAGAGCTGGGCCCGGATACGGGAGGTCCTGGGTTCAAATGTGGCCTCAGACGCTTCCCAGCTGGGTGACCCTGGATGGCCCCCCACGGTACTGCTCCTCTGCCTGGGACCCATCCACAGGACTGATTCTGAGGGAAGGAGAGGGCTTAAAAAAGGAACCAACAGAGGGAACACAGGAAGCAGCATCAAGGAAGCTGGGAAGGAGAACACCCAAGACTTCTGGCTGGGTGCAGCGTGAGCTTCAGAGGCCCAGGACGGAGCAGTGGGACTCGGTCTCCAGGGAGCCAGGCGTCTGTGCGCGGCTGTCATTCGGATCATTCGCCGGGCAGGGAGGTACGTGAATATCCAGGGAGGCAGGCTCGCTGAGGCCCGGGAGGGAGGCCCAGGCAGAGCAGGCAGGGTGAGGCGGGCTCGCTGAGGCCCGGGAGGGAGGCCCAGGCAGAGCAGGCAGGGTGAGGCGGGCTCGCTGAGGCCCGGGAGGGAGGCCCAGGCAGAGCAGGCAGGGTGAGGCGGGCTCCCGCAGAGCAGGCAGGGTGAGGTGGGCTCGCTGAGGCCCGGGAGGGAGGCCCAGGCAGAGCAGGCAGGGTGAGGCGGGCTCCCGCAGAGCAGGCAGGGTGAGGTGGGCTCGCTGAGGCCCGGGAGGGAGGCCCAGGCAGAGCAGGCAGGGTGAGGCGGGCTCGCTGAGGCCCGGGAGGGAGGCCCAGGCAGAGCAGGCAGGGTGAGGCGGGCTCCCGCAGAGCAGGCAGGGTGAGGTGGGCTCGCTGAGGCCCGGGAGGGAGGCCCAGGCAGAGCAGGCAGGGTGAGGTGGGCTCGCTGAGGCCCGGGAGGGAGGCCCAGGCAGAGCAGGCAGGGTGAGGTGGGCTCGCTGAGGCCCGGGAGGGAGGCCCAGGCAGAGCAGGCAGGGTGAGGTGGGCTCGCTGAGGCCCGGGAGGGAGGCCCAGGCAGAGCAGGCAGGGTGAGGCGGGCTCCCGCAGAGCAGGCAGGGTGAGGTGGGCTCGCTGAGGCCCGGGAGGGAGGCCCAGGCAGAGCAGGCAGGGTGAGGTGGGCTCGCTGAGGCCCGGGAGGGAGGCCCAGGCAGAGCAGGCAGGGTGAGGTGGGCTCGCTGAGGCCCGGGAGGGAGGCCCAGGCAGAGCAGGCAGGGCCACGTCCTCGGCATCCCCATCGTGACAGTGAGCTGGAACGCTCCGATCGCCGGGCACTAGAGGGCACCAGGAGCCCCTGCTTGGTGCTATGGGCTCTGCCGGAAGCAAAGGAATCTTCCAGGTCTTTCTCTGGCCCAACCAGCTGATCTTTAGAGTGGAAATGGGCCCAGAGTGGCTGCTCCTATTCCGGGGCCCCAGCGGGGCTTCTGACTCCCAGGCCTTTAGGAGGCAGCTCCAGGAGACCCATGTTGTATCTCCTGCGAGCTCAGCCCCGCGGCTCTCATTGGGGCCTCTCCAGAAGGAGAAGCAGGCCCTTCCGCTCTTCTCCAGACCAATCTCTCTCCCCGCCTCCCCCTTGAAAAACTCTCCTCGTTCTGTCCTAGTCACAACTAGACAGCAGGGCAAGGGACTCACCCAGGGCCATCCAGCTAGAAAATGTATGAGGCTGGATTTGAACCCGGGTCCTCCTCACCGCAGGCCTGCAGGGCTCCCCTCCATCCCTCTGAAGGTGACTATCCTCCATTTATCATGTAGAAGAGCTTGTCTGTACATGTTTGCACGCTGGCTCTCCCCTAAGGGTTTCACAAAGGGCTGTTCGGTGATGGGCCCAGGCCCACTGCTGGTGTCTGAGGCTGGGTTTGAACTCGAGCCGCCCATCACGGTCCGGAGGCATTCTTCTCCTCCTCCAGGCTCCACAGCAAGCTCTGGCTGCTGCCCATGTCTCTATTTCCCCTAAACCCCGCCAGAGGATCACTGCTAAGAAGGACCCTCATTTCTGACAGGCGAGCGCTCGGGGGCGTCACAAGCCCCCAGAACCATGGACAGACAGACGGACCCATTGTGCTTGAACCCCGAGCCGAGGCCAGGATGGGGGCCTGGAAGAACAGGGCAAATCAGGATGGCTTGCGTTTAGGCCTTGGGTGGGGCTGTTAAAAACATGGGGAAAGTGGGGGCCGCTGGGTGGCTCAGTGGATGGAGCCGGGCCTAGAGACGGGAGGTCCCGGGTTCCAATCTGGCCTCAGACCCTTCCTCGCTGGGTGACCCTGGGCAGGTCCCTTCGTTCTGCCTTGGAGCCCATCCACGGTGGAGCCTGCGCTGGAAGGTCAGGCCAGCCCGTGTCTCTCCTCTCGCCTCTGCTGCTGCCAACGCAGACTCAAGCCTGGGTCCTGGCTCCGAGGCAGAAGGGTGCTCAGGGCTGGGCCGTGGGGGCCACCCAGCTCTCCATCCACGGAGCTGTCTAGCGCCCCTGGGACAGGCTTTGAGCCTGAGGAGCCGAGGGGGCTCCTGGCTCGCCCAAGGTCCCCAAGAGTCATCCAGGCCTTCTGATGTCCAGCGTGGGGTCCTTCCCCCGCATCTCCCCCGCCAGCTGGGCTCCCACAGTCTGCCCCGGCCCCGTTTCATTCATTCGGGGCCCGTGCATGTTAGGGGGTGCAGGGTAGGGCAGAGGCTCGCCCTCACAGCAGCCGGGGGCCTCGGCGTGTCACCGAAGAAGCCAGCGGCCCAACCCCCTCCCCCCACCCTGCCACCCGCAGCCACAGAGACCTGGGCCTCGGTTTCCCCACCTGTAGAAGGCAGCCCCGCCCGTGATGGAATCCAAGGGGTCGGCCCCAAAGCAAACCAGGGAGGAGGGGAGGGCAGGAGAGGCGGCGGCCGGTCCAGCACGGTTTATTGCAATCACAGCTCACTGTAAGGGGGGAGGGGACGGGCTGACACAGAGCCCAGAGGCCAAGCGGAGTCTAGAAGACAGCTGCCCGCCGGCCGGGGCTGGGGGATCCCTGCGGTCCGTTCTTGAACCGTCGGCACCGTCACCCACATCCTAGCCGAGGGAAGAGAGAACTGGCTCCCGCCAGCTGGGCCGCGAGAAGGGCGCTGAGCCCGCCTCGGCCCGGAGGGGCCCCTACTTGTCCCGAGGAGTGCAAAGTGCTTTTCTTCCGAGGCTCAAAACCTCGTCCTGTCCGTGGGACGAAGCGGGGGAAACTGAGGCACGAGTGAGAAGCGATCTGCCCCGCGATCGTCGGAGTGAAGGCGGCGCCCCCTCCCCGCCCTGCCCCGCTCCCAGGGTTTATGTGGGGGTCTCGACTCTGTCTGGGTCTTGGTGCTGGTCCATGATCTGCAGCACGTCGTCCAGGATGGAGGGTCCCAGGTCCACGTGCAGGGAAAGGAGGGAGCTGGCTTGGGACAGGAAGGGCTCCTCGCCGTCCCGCTCAGGCACGAAGCCGTTCCGGGGAGAGTCCGGCTCCCGAGTCCTCCAGGCTGCCGAGTCCTCGCTCTCCCCAGCGGCCGGGGCCGGGGGCTCCAGGTGCAGGCGGGGGGGCTTGGGGGGGGCCTGCGCGGAGGGCAGGGTGAGGGCCTGGGGGCCGCCGATGACCGGGAGGGAGATGGCATTCTTGAGCAGGGGGGAGTGCCCGTCGGAGAAGCCCAGCGGCTCGCGCCCGTACACCGTGGCGGTGCGGGCGAACTGGAAGGGGAGGTTGAAGGCGCCGTCGTCGTCGTCGTCGGGCCCCTCGCCCCCCGTGCCCGGGAGCAGGTGGAACTTGCCCTGGAGGAAGGAGATGTCGCCGAACATGTCCCCCTCGCCGCCGCTGCCGATGTGGATGGTGTGGCGGAAGTCGCCCAGCGGCGGGCTGATCATGTCCGACGACAGCAGGTCCCGCAGCTTCTCCTTCTTCCCCTTGCGGCTGCCCCGCTTCAGGTAGATGGGCACCTTGGCGGACATGGCACCATCGCCCGAGGGCGAGGCTGGCAGAGGGCGCCCGTCGGGCTGGGCGCCGGCGTCTCTGCCGCTCTGAAATCACAAGATCGAGGGCCGGGTCAGTGCTGGCTCCCCGTTCCCTGGCGGAGCCACCCTCCGGGCAGCCCCGGCAGGCAGGGGGCGCCGCAGGCGTCCCCCGGACGAGGAGAGGCCGAAGCCTGGACAGCCCCCTCACTGGCTCCTGCTCTGCCCACTTCACCTGCCTCCGCTTCCTGCAAGTCCCTCCAGGTTTTTCTGAACACGAGGGAGACCGTGGGGGTTCAGGGCCCCCCTCGTTTTTCAGAGGAGGAAACTGAGGCTCCAGGAGAGGCGCGGCACGTCTGTGGCAGAGCTGGACGGGAACCCGGGTCCTAATGCAAGCCCGTCCTCCTGGCTGTACAGGAGGAGCTCCCGGAGGGCTCCCCTAGTGCGGCCATCTAGGAACCCTCCCCCAAAGCGCTGCAGTCAGTCTGATCCTGGGACAAGATTAGATCAGCCCATGATAAGGCGCCAGCAGGGGGCCCAAAGTGGACATAGCCGGGAGGGGCTTCACTCTTAGGTGCCAATCCCGGTGTCCCCCAGGCAGAGGCCAGACCTTCCAGAGAGAGCTTGTTTCCACAGCAGCCTGTGTCCATGGGTGGGCAGCGTCCCTTGCCAGACAGCTGCCTGGGTCCGGGCCAGAGGTGCCCACCCATTTCCAGATGTGGGGCGGGATGGGAGACAGGAAGCCCCTCCCAGCTGTCCTGTCCTGTGGGGGCAAGCTCCAGGAAGCCAGGACAGCAGGCCCGCCCCCCCTCAGGATCCTCTCCTGGGGGGCCTCCCTGGGGCGGTTCCCCCTCCATCCCGGGCTGCTGCCCCCCCAAGGCTTTCTGAAAGAACACGGCAGCCCCGGGGCACAAGGTCAGCTTCCTGCCTCCAAGGCCCCTTCTAGCTCTGCCCCAGGACTTTCACAATGATCCGGAAGGCACCTCAGAGGCCCACGTCCTCTTTTTACAGAGGAGGAAACTGAGGCTCAGCGACCCCAATCCTCTGACCTCTCAGCCAGAGCTCCTTCATCGAGCTTCTGCACTCCCCGCCCCCTCCCCCCTCTCGCACACAGTCTTAACCTTTCACTTTCCCGAGTGGTCCCAGGACCACGGACATGGCCCCCACCTCCCCCAAGGTAGCGCCTCAGCTGAGGCGCTACCTCCAGGGGCCACTAGATGGCGTCCTGCGCCCCGGCTCGGACAGCTCCGGACTCGGGGACCGAAACCTGGAGTTCCGGCCGGTCCACGCGGGGTTCCAGTCGTGGGCGGGGGCGGGGATGGGGCCGCGGGGGCGAGCCTGCAGGCCGTTCGCGGGGGGCGGGGCCCGGCTCCTATCCCCTCAGCAGCCTTGCCTCGGGGGCCAGCCCGGAGCCCCAGATTGAGGCTCCCTCCTGAGGCAGCAGCATTTAGGTGGCTCATTCGTCGCACCCCGCGCCGGATCAGGGGCGCCCGGAGAGCAGGGAGGGTGAGCTTCGCTGCAGGGCTGACCCGGGGCTGGGAGAAGGGGTGCTTCGGCCCGGGAGGGTCAGGGGGAGGGGACGGGGGAGGGCTAGAGTGCAGGAAGGGGGACAGAAAAAACTGGAGGGAGGATCGGGGGTGCCCCTGGGTCGGGCCAGGTCCCTCTCCAGCCGGGGAGGTTCCGGAGTCGGGCGTGCCGGGCGTGGGGACCTCTCGGGGTCGGCTCAGACCCCGGGGACTTACCGTAGAGAGCTCGGAGCTTACGAGGAAGTCCGGGTCCGAGGAGTAATCTGGCCGGGCGCAGGACAGGGACTCACAGCAGCTGCGAGCGAACTGTTCCCAGGCCCCGGGCCAGCAGCTCCGCCTCCGCGGGCCCCGCCCAAGGGCCCCGATGGGCCAATGTCCGCTCTGGCTCCGGCCCGGCCCGGCCGGGCCCGCCCCGCCCCTCCAGCTGCTGCCCCAGCGCCGATCTCGG
This sequence comes from Monodelphis domestica, assembly GCF_027887165.1. NCBI lineage: Eukaryota > Metazoa > Chordata > Mammalia > Didelphimorphia > Didelphidae > Monodelphis > Monodelphis domestica. Next base: position 8,001,667 of record NC_077232.1, read on the forward strand.
CCGGCCCGCCCGCAGCTGGGTGGGGTGGGAAGGAGGAGGGAAAAGCCGGGGGGACCCGGCCCAGCTAGGTCAATGTGGCAGGCCGTCCGTCCCCCGGGGGAGCCGGGATCGGGCCTGCCCTCCCCTTTCTCAAGCGCCTCCGGGGGCCAGCCTGGGGCTCAGCCGTCCTCGCACTTGGACGATCTGGCCGGGAAGGGCTCGCTTCCTAAGGCGGGTCCACCAGGGCCCGAGTAGTCTAATGCTGCCGAGACCGTAGAGGGCTAACACGGCCAGGCAGGTGGGATAGCTGCGGCCCCATTGGCGCTCTTGGCGAACTGGGGGGATTCGCGATCCTTTCCAAGAATGGAGAAGGGGGAGGCCCTGGGTTCCGGTCCAGCCGAAGACACTTTCTAGCCGGGTGACCCTGAGGAAGTCACTTAGCTCCATTTCCTAGCTGCTCTCTGGCTTAGGTAGGGGTTAACGACACGGTGTAAAAACATCCCGAGACCAATGGGTTTGAGGACTCCAGAGCCCAGAGAAGGGAAGGGACTTGGCCAGGGTCATGCAGCCCGTCTGAGAATCTCCCGGCTACTTGGGTTACCACAACCCTGCCAAGCTTCCAGGAAGGCCAGTTTGTCCCTCCTGCTCCCCCCCCCCCCCTTCCCAAGTGAGATGAGGTCAAGCGCTTGGCCAGGTGCCTGGCACTTAGTAGGTGCGCTAAGCTTAACCCCTTTGACCCCGCATTCTCTGGATTGTGAGGCACCAATGACATCTTTCCAGGGATGGGATGTGTGTCCGGAATCACCTCATGGGGGAGGGGGGCTTGAAGCCCCTTTTCTAATTCAGCTCCCCCCTCCCCAGCACTTGGCACCTCCTGGAGTAAACCCTTCCATTCATTCAGGTGGGAGGTGAGCTCTGATCTGAGGATTCCAGCAGCGCTTTCCAAACTAACCCGGGAAGGAGCTCGCATCCTTATTCCCATTTCACAGATAAGGCTGGCTCTTCAAGGTCGCAGCTAGTAGCGCTGACCAGGCTTTAGATAGGGGATCTGGGAGGGTTCTGCCTCCTAGATAAGGACTGAACGTGTCCTTCCTGGGGCAGTCACTGATTGAAAAATTAATTCATTTGGGACATTTCCCATATTCTTTCCCTCCCCCTCCGAGCTGAGGAGCAATTCCACCGGCGTGGTCATACGTGTATCACATTATTTTACATCAGGCAAATAGGTGGCAATTCACATGGACACAAAGCATAAACCAGAAACTACCTCGTGGTTCCCAGGAAGCAAGAGGAAGGGCAAAGGTTGTCCCTCTTCCTCCTTCGGGAGTTTATTGTAGTTGAAAAGCTCGGAGCCCCCACTTAGGAAAATCCCACCATCCAGCAGAGGTTAGGCTTGCTGCCCACCTGGTGCCTTCCTGGGTCTCTCTAGTTAACTCCTGGTGCCTTGGGGCGAATTATTCCACTTATTGGAATCCTTTGGGGGAAATCAAATAGCAGATTCCGCCTTGTTTGTGGATAACTGGATCCCGGAGGAGCAGCAGAACCAGAAACATTCCTCCTCGGAATCTCAGGCTGCCCTCCCCCACCAACACACGCATTCCGAGATCTTCCTTCCAAGATAAGAGCCCGCCCTCCCTCCCTCTCACACAAATTGCTGTGGGTCCTTCCAGCCTTTCACTGGGGGTTTGGGTGGATTCCGAAAGATCCGGTTCTTATTCAGTTCTGATTTGGGGGTTTAATCGAGAAGTATCCTCCCCTGGCAAAGCACCAGACTGCAGCGGAATGGTTTTTCCACCACACCCTCACACTAGGGCTATTTTTTCAATGGGGGTGGGGAGGTGAGAGGGAAAGGAAATGCTGGGATTGGGTTTCTCCCCTCCTCCCTCCCCCCCACCAAAACGAGAAGAAACCCAAAGGCCAGAAGGAATCCCAGGCAGGCAAACTTTACATAACAGAGATCTGCACTTTACTGGTCCTGAGGTATTCTGGGAGGACACCTTTTTTTTTTAACCTTTACTTGTGTTAGAATCAATACTGTATATCAGTGGTTCTGAGGCAGAAGAGCAGTAAGGGCTAGGCAATGGGGTTAAGTGACTTGCCCAGGGTCACCCAGCTAGGAAGTGTCTGAAGGCAGATTTGAATCCAGGACCTCCTGTCTCTAAGCCTGACTCTCCATCCACTGGACTACTCAGCTGCCCCACGACACTCATTTTTATTTTCTAAGTCCAGAATTTTTTAATAAAGTGGGACCCCCCCCCACTTTGTAGTTTCTCATTTGACATATTTTCTGCATGTAGTCAAGTCAATAAACATTTCATAAATGCCTACTGTGTGCCAGGCAGCATGCTGAGCATCATTCATTCTTCTTTTGGGAAGAGAATGGCCCGAATTAAGAGGGAATTGGATTTAAGTAAGGCAGAGTTGGGCAAAGTGCCAGCCTCACTCTCCTCCGGTCACTGAAGTCCAGTAAGAAGACAGTAGTCAGGCCTGGGGGGCTTTTTCCATCTCCAACATGCCTGGCCCACTTCAGCCACCTCCAAGGTGGCCCAGACAAAGTGTTTTCATTTGCCCATTCAGCCCGGGGGAAGCCAACTCCACTTTAGGTGTGTACAGAAAGGCAGAAACATAGTCACGGCCCTCTCATGGGGCAGGAGGCAGCGAGGTGGCCCCATTTAGAGCAGGCGGGCCTGGATTCAAATGTGGCCTAGCTGGGTGACCTTGGATAAATCACTCGCCCTCATTTGCCTCCCTCTTTCCCCTTCTGGCTTGGAGTCGTTGGGAAGGCAAAAAGTCAGGGTTATTAGATTAAAAAAGAGGTCAGAAGGGAAGACAATCCCCCCAGCGCTCTGAGTCCTTTGCTTTTTAGGTGCGTGCTGTTCCATTACGTACTAGGCTCCACCTCGGGAGGCCTCGCCTTCCATTCACTTTCCCAGGACCACAGTGGTTTTTTCTCCCTGTCCATCGAGGTCAGTCCTTTGCCCTTTGCCGCCTTCCCTCTCAAGGCCCACGAGGCCCTGGCCAGCCTGGGCCATCCTCTGCCCCTCCCATCCCGCTCCAAACAAGGGCTGCTCTTGTTTCCCTCCCGCTCCCTCCGCTGCCTCCTTGGACCTTGCCCTGGCGCCGTTCGCCCGCACCTTTCTTCCACCCTGTTTTGTCTTATCCTGGTTCTCTGAGTCGTGTCTTCCCCTCCCGGGCCAGCCCCCGGGAGGGGAAAGCCCAGAACCCTCTTCTGGGGCCGAGTGAGTTCTTGGCAGAGCTGAACTTCCCCTAAAATCCCAGGCGCCGTGATGAGAGAGGAAGCTGACGATTCAGCCCTGAACTCGTTGTCACGGCTTCCAGGATGTGACAGCGTCCGCCTGTCCCCCAGGGGCTATCCGGGAAGCCGCAGCTCCGTCCTGCCCTCTTTCCTGGGGGGGGGCTCTCTCACCGAGCACTGGAGCGCTTCATTTTAAGGGTGACTTAATCCAGTGAACGAGGATCACGACTCATCATTACAGCTGCAAAGCTTTCACGTGGGTCGTCTCCTCGGAGGGTCAACAATCCTGGCCCATATGACAGAAGGGGAAACAAAGGCTCAGAGGGGCGTGTGTGACTTGTCCATGGCAGGGAGGGTCAGGACAGGACACTCTTCCAGGGAGGAAGGCGAGGTCAGGCGGGAAAGTGACCCAACCAGGGTCACCAAGTGTCCAAGGCAGCGTTGGAACCCACATCCTCCTGATCAGTCCATCCCTGCCCCATGTACAGGTAGGGATATCCCCATTTTGCATTTCTCTGCCCAAGGTCACACAGTTCAATACATGTCAAAGCCAGGATTTGAACGCAGATCCCTGGACTTGCCCATCCTCTCCAAGATGCCGTATCAGCCCCACCTTTAGTCCCACTGACTCAGAGGCATTTCCTTGGAGTTTCCTGGTAGCTAGGGAGTGTGGGCCTGCAGAGGCTCCCCCTTCCCAGGCCTTGGCCTCCTCTCCCATCTCCCTCCAGGCTGGTCCTGCCTCACCCATCCATCTGCCCCCCTGGCCTGGGCTTGCTTCTTCCTTCCTCTCAGGGCCTCCTCCTTCCTCTGGAAGGGAAGGCAGAGAGGGACGACCAGGCGGCTTCCTCGCCTCTGCAGGACCCGGCCCAGAGCCAGGCCCGGTGCCAGGGGAGAGGGCGGACCCAGGGCCAGGCCCGGTGCCAGGGGAGAGGGCAGACCCAGGGCCAGGCCCGGTGCCAGGGGAGAGGGCAGACCCAGGGCCAGGCTCTGCGGGAGGCCTCTCCAGCCTCAGTTTCCCCATGGGTAAAAGGAGAGCCCCTCGCCGGGGCCTCAGGTCACTGAGCCACTGACTGCTCCGCTTCCTCCTCCGCCCTGTCGGGTGCTCCTGCCTCCCGGGGCCACAAGCCGCAGAGCCGGGATCAGCCTGGGCCTCCCATGCCAGCGCCCGCCCTCGGGGAGGCCTCTGTGGCCCCGGAGCCGCGGGGATTCGGGGAGGACTTCCGGGCCCTCTCTGGGGCTCTGGTCTTTGCCGGTCAGTGGGCAGGTGCAGGGAATGCCAAGGCTGCTCTCTCCAGGAGGAGAGAGGGCACTGGGGGGGCAGAGAAGAGGGCAGGGGCTCCCGCGCTCCCCACAAAGCCCTTCTCCCCCTGCTCTGGCCTCCAGGGATCCCCGCGGCCTCGAGTGCCCCCCATGGCTTCTTCCTTGGCTTGTTTCTTACTTCCTTCCTGGCCCTGCCAAGGCCCGGCCCTGCCGTCTTCCCCATCTCTTCCTTCCCTTTTGCGGGTCACTCTGGGCCTCGGCAAGGCTCCTGGGCAGCATCCAGGAGGAAGCCAGCTCAGAGGGAAGCCACAGGGCCCAAAGCAGTGTGTCTGGCTGCTTCTTCCCATCTGGGGGGCCCTCCTGGAGGCAGCGTGGGGCCTCCTCCCTCTCCCCCCCAGCCCGTCCTTCTAGAGCTCGGGCCACCCCAGAGTCACCCCGAGTCCCCACTGTCCCGCCTTCCTTTCCTCCCTGACCGCAGCTCTTCTACGGCTGCCTTCTCTTTCCTCGCACCCAGTGCAGACTGTCAACTCATTACCCGGATCATCGCCCGGGACTCTCCTCGTCTCCAGCCCCTCTTCCTGCTTCTCTCGGGTCCTTCCTCCACACAGCAGCCAGAACAACATTCCTAAAGGAGCCGGTCATGCCGTGCTCCTCAAGAAGCATTGGGGGCAGCTCGATGGCTCCTGGGATGGAGAGCCAGGCCTGGACAAGGGGGTCTTGGGTTCAAATTTGAACTCAGACACGCCCTGGCTGGGTGACCCTGGGCCTAGTCCTCACTAAGACAAAAGTGCTTCCTTCCTTCCAGACTCATCTCAAAGCCACCTCCTTCAGGCTGCCCACTCTGATTTCCTCAGGCTATGATAGGACCCTCTCACCTCCACTCCCTCCCATCACTTTGTATTGACTTTCTCTGGATTCGAATTATTTGTGGGTTTGTTCCTCCCAGAGACTGTGAGCCCCTTGAGGGCAGGGCTGGTAGGGCTGGGCTATTGGTTTGCTTGTTTGTTGGTTTGTCCCTGGCACCCACCCAGTGCTTGGCATACAGACCAGACCACTGAGTGACTGCAGGAAGGAGCCACCACCTCAGTCTGGGGGCTCCTGGGGGGAGGTGATTTTCCAAATTGTGAAAGTGTTGTCCTCCGGAGGGAGAGAGGAGGCAGCCTTCCCTAACCCTTAGGGCCTCCAGAACCGAGGCTGCAAGTTCCTGGCCTTTCTAATATCCTGCCTCAGACCTAGGAAGTCCTGAGTTCAAAGTCTACCTCTGGCACTGGCGGGTGATCCTGAGACAAGTCTTGGAGCATCTCAGTGTCCCCAGCCAAACTGTCAAGAGGACTAATTGCAAAACACGTCTGGCATCCCTTTCCAAACCAGTTCATCCTCTGGTGCCAAGGACTGTGCTGACCCCTGGAGATAAGAAAACCTGGGGGTCCAGTCCTTGCCCTCAAGGAGCTTACACGCCAGGAGGAAGTCAGCGTGGGGATCACGAGGTGCTTCCAGAGCTCTGAGGGGTGTGCAGAGGAGTATAGGAAAGGGATTCAGTGGAAGATGGTGGTGGTATTCCATTAGGGCTGTCCACACTGGAAAAGCCAAGCAGGTCACATCTATGGAGAAGGGAAGAAAACAAGAGACAGAACAAGATGTAAAAGGAATAATTTTAATTATATTAAATGAAAAAGTTTTTGTTTTGTTTTTTTTTTTTAACAAACAAAACCAATGCAACCAAGAGTAGAAGGAAAGCAACAAACTAGGAAAAAACTTTGTAACAAATTTCTCTGATCAAGGTTTCATTTCTCAAATGTATAAAGAACTAAGTCAAATTCATAAGAATCCAAGGCATTCCCCAATAGATAAATGGACAAAGGATATGAATAGGCAGTTTTCAGATGAAGAAACCAAAGATATCAATAATCATATGAAAAAAATGTTCTATATCCCTCATGATTAGAGAAATGTAAATGAAAACAACGCTGAGGTACCTAGCCGACTGGCCAATATGGCAGCAAAAGAAAATAAAAAATGTTGGAGGGGATGCGGCAAAATTGGGACACTAATGCATTGTTGGTGCATTGAATTGATGCAACTATTCTGGAGGACAATTTGGAATGATGCTCCAAGGGCTACAAAAGAATGCATGTCCTTTTATCCAGCCATACCTCTACTAGATCTATATCCCAAAGAGATAACAAAAAAACCAGAAAGGACTTGTTTGTACAAAAATATTCATAGTTGCGCACTTTGTGATGGCAAAAAATTGGAAAATGAGGGGATGCCTTCCAATTGGGGAATGGCTGAACACATTGTGGTGTCTGATGGTGACAGAATACTCTTGTGCTGAAAGAAATGAACTGGAGGGACTCCACGTGAACTGGGAAGACCTCTAGGAACTGATGTGGAGTGAAATAAGCAGAACCAGGAAACACTGTACACAGTAACAGCAGTACTGTGGAATGATCAAATGGGAGAGATTTCTCCATCCTCAGCAGTTCAACGATCCAGGACAATTCTGAGGACTTAACGAGAAAGAATCTTTGGAGTGGGAACACATGAAAACATGATTTATCGCTTGCTTATTTGGGTATACGTTTGGGTTTTAAAGGATGATTCACTTACAAAAATGAAATCTATGGAAATGGGTTTTGTGTGATAATCCATGTCGAACCCAGTGGAATTGCTTGTCAGCTCTGGGAGCGGGATGGAGACAACAAGAATCGTATAACTTTGGAAAACTTAGGTGGAAATTTATTAAAATAAAATAAAGATAAAACAAACAAACAAACAAAAAAGCCAAGCAGAGGAAGAATGCCTATTGTTCTCATTATGTAAGCCTTTGTGGCAACAATGGAGGAAGCTCAGACAGATGTGGCCAGCAGCCAGTGAGCTGAGGTCAGAACAGAGAGTTGGGTCAGCCAATGCGCATGAATTCAGGGCTTCGGATGTGCCAGGCACCCTGGGAGAACAGGAGTCAGAGGGCAGAAGGGCCTGAGTTTTTTGAATCGGTCCAAGCTTCTTCTTGGAACAAGGGCCCGACTTGTTAAGATGGTACTCAATGACTAATGGCAATGGCCCCCAGCCACGGAATGCCACATTCTGGAAAGAACTGGAGTTGTAAGTTGTCCAAAGGGCACTAGAGGTCCATGGAGGGCAGGATCCAACCGTGGGATGTCCCCGAGCCAGAATTACATAAGAGAAGTGGGGCAAAGGATGCCACTGGAGGGAGGTAAGATGGAAAAGGAAGACTAGTGCTGGCTGGTAGTGGGCCGTTGGCATGCGCCAATGGTCCCTGGAGTGGCAGCATGGGGTGCCGCTCATAGAGAGGGACACTCCAGAACAGGGGGTGGAAGCCCACTGGAGAAATTAAGGAGCGATTTGAGGAGAGGGTGTAAATGGTTTTGGATTGTATTACTTCCACTACTCAATAAATTGCACTGGCTCCCTATTTCCCCTAAGATCAAACCCAAACTCTCCACAGCCTGAGCCTAACCAAGGGCTCACCTTGCTCTCTTGGGATCAGGTGAACTGACCTTCTGGCCATCTTGTGCCATGTGCCTCCCTCTGCTGTCTCTCTGCCTTGGCCCAGGGTGTCCTCAATGCTTGTTCTCCCTCACTTCAGTCCCCCTCAAAACCATGGTCACCTTCTGCTGTTTGAGGCCCCCATTACCTCGTACTTATGATTTGTTTTCTCTCTGTCTGCACATGGGCACGTTGTTGCCCCCATTAGAAGGGAAGCTTCTTGGAGGCAGGGATTATTTTGTTTTGTTCCGGAGCGTTGCAGCCTCAGCCCCTAGCACGTTGCCTGGCACAGAGTAGACTCTTAAAGATGTCCAGGAGCTCATGGATCCATGGCACATAGAAGGCTCCTCCCAGGAATCAAGAACTGTCCTAGAGATTCAGCCCTTCACTGGAGCCCACGGCAGCCATTTAACACAGTCTTGTTTAACACATGAAGGAAAGCCAGGAGATGTGTAATTATAAAATACATTAAAGTTGGCAGAAGAGCTTTCCTCCCAGCAGTCAGCCACAGTTGGCTCTGTAATTATACCCATTTTACAGATGGGGAACCTGAGGCTTGGAGGACCAGATATGGAGTCAGGTGAGGTAGTTTGAATTAGACCTCTGATAATTACTAGTTGTTTGGCTTCAGAAAAACTGCTTTGGAGCCTCAGTTTCCTCATCTATAAAATAGGGCTAAGGATGCCTGTTGTATTTAATTTAGAGGGTTGTGGCGAGTATCACCTTGGATCTTCTTCCTTCTTTTCTTTGCTTCCTTCCATCTTTCTCTCTTCCCTTCCTATTTCCTTTTCTTCCTTCCTTTGTCTTTCTTTTCTTCCTCCCTTCCTAGTTCCTTTTTTCCATTTTCTTTTCTTCTTCCCTTCCTATTTCCTTTTCTTCCTTCCTTTCTTTGTCTTTTTCTTCTTGTCTTTCTCCCTTTTTAAACTTTTCTTTCCTTTTTACTTTCCTCTCCATCTGTCTGTCTTCCTTCCTTCTTTTTTGTCTGCTCTTAGGCGTTACTGATTTAGTAAATACATTTATTCGGTCGTTTCCTTTAGCTAATCCCGAGAAGGGGAAAGCGCGTGCTCCTGTTTCAGACCGCCAGTGTTCAGTGAGTCTGTGTATGAGGAGTTGGATCCGTACATTGGCCAGGTTGATGGGCCGGGAGGCCGGTAAAGGGGTTGTAGGTGCTTCCCGTTACACGCTGGGCCTCCTCTCGCTCACCAGCCCTCCTCTGGGGGATTCCCAGACTTCTTTGCTCCAAATTGAACCTCAGCCCCAAGGAGGGACGTGACAGCCGGCCTTGGGGACAGAAAGGACAAGGCCGGGCAGTGGATCCTCCTTCAGTGCCCAGATGGTCCCGGAGGACACGGGGCTCTGGGAAGGCCTCGTTCTTCTTGCCTTCCTCCCTGCCCAGCTCCAGTCTGGCTCAGTGACCTCAAACAGACGTTTCTCAAGGGCTTCCAGGCCGCGTCCTCCTAGGAAAGGAAGGCCAAACCACAGCATGTGGGGGTGCTGAGCCCCAGCCCAACAGGCCCCCCTGCAGGTGCTGGAAGAAGAGCCCAGAGAGCAAACATGAGGCCACCAGCAGGGAGGGAGAATGGGAAAGAAGCCTGCGGGAGGGGCAGCTGGGGGGCTCAGGGGAGAGAGACGGGGGTCCTGGGTTCCAATCTGGCCTCAGACCCTTCTAGCTGGGTGACCCTGGGTGAGTCACTCAACCCCCATTACTTAAGGATCCACAGTCTGGAGTCTAAGCCGGAAGATCAGGGTTTAAAAACAAAAGCCTGCGGAGAGGAGCTGCTCCGGCACCCAGGAGGCTCCCGGCTTGGTGGGGCGACTGGTCAGAGCTGCTTCTCTGAGTCCATGCTGGGCACCGGCTCCAGGGAAGAGGAGCGGGCAGGGCTGGGCAGTGGGGACTTGGCCAGGGCCTGACTGGAACCCAGGACCCCCGCCGCCCTCCAGGGCTCCCTCTGGCAGCTGGGGGGATCGGAGAAGTCTGGAGGGGGCTTCCGCGAGGGGTCACTGCGATGGTCCAGAGGCGGGTGAGCGTCTGAGCCGGTGGGGAGGGCAGACGGGCGTCCGGACCCCTGCGGGGTGCCACGTTTCGGGGTTCCCTCCTTGGAAGAGTCACGGCATGGAGGGCGAGACAGCGAGTCCGGACGCTTGGCCCGGGACCACCTCTCGGGCATGGCTCAGCCTGGAGGCCAACAGCTGGGCTTGCTGGCCGGTCAGTGGTCAGCCACGGCCTGGCAGGCCCGGCCCTCCCCGCCCTGGAGGTGCCACGTGGGTTCTCGTCCAGCCCAGGGTCGGGGGCAGGCAGGGCCCAACAGGGCCGGGAGGACCCGCCGTTTCTGGCCCCGGCCTCGGCCCGTCCTCTGGAAAACCTGGGAGAGAAAAGTCCCCAAAGGGAAGAAATGGGGAACACTAGAGACCGGCGGGGGGGGCTCTCCCTGCTGCCCCCCACAGAGAGGGAGGGTAAGTCTGTCTGTCCTTCCCCTCCGCCTCCCGGAGAGCAGGAAGTCCGAAGCCCGTTGGCGAGACTCGAACTCACGAGCCCCCACGGTGGGCTTCCCTCCGGCTTAAAGCGAAGGCATTGAATGAGGCAGCACAGCGAGGAGGAGGCCGGACGCCTGCTGCTTCCGGCACAGAGCGGGGCGTCCCCGGCCCCAGGACGACGACACACCGCGGGGCACACGTGTGCGCTTGTGCAAGGGCACACGCGTGTGCACGGAGCTCGAGAGGGCGCACATCGCAGCCCTTCTCTGCGCGTGTCCGTGTGGCCCCTTCACAGCCTGTGAGCTTCTTGGGGGCGCAAATCATCTCGTCTTGGTGTTCTCGGCGCCAGGATGGCGGCCACAGCGGGACCCAACAAGGGGTTGTGGATGGATGGAAGCCCTGAAACCACCTTTATTCAGCTCCTCCTCTGAGAACCTCCTTCCTTTGGTGGTCTCAAGGGCTACCTCTTACAGGAAGTCTTCCTGGATTGCCCCAGCTGCCAGGGCCTTCGTCTATCTATGCAGATATGTAATCAGCTAATGACATCTGCATCTGTCACCCTCCCCCCCCCCCCTCCGTCTGTCTGTCTGTCTGTCTGTCAGGGGCCCTGCTGGCCTGTAAGCTCCCCGACATCAGCGCCGCAGCGAGCACCCGGCGGGGCCTAATAAAGGCTGATTGAGTCCAGCAGAGCCAAAGAACAGCTCCTCATCTTCTCCCCCAGCGAAACCCTCCGCTGTGCCTGTGGCTCGGAACCGTCCTTGCCTACAGATGGGAAACTGAGGCTCAGGTAAGGAAGAGCCTTGATTAAGGTCTCCTAGGAGGAGGGGCAGATCCTGGGCTCCTGTCTGAGGCTGACCCGACCTCCACCAGGCCCCCGGCCTCCCGGGGCAGGAAGCCTTCCATATTGCCAAGGATGGCCGGCGGCGCTCCGATGGAGCCTGGGGAGTTGGGAAGGCCCTGGGTTCCAATCCTGCCTCGGCTCTTCCTCCCGGACCTTGAACGAGGGGTCAGGACTCTAGATCTGTGTCTGGTTCCCGTCTGCCTCCAGCAGCTGGCAGAGGCGGGGACGGCCTCCCCCAGCGGGCATTTATCTCCGGGGGATCCTCGGCCGGGCACCTGCTTGGGAGGGAGAGCGGACGGTGACGTCCTGCATCTCCGAGGCCTCACGGGGGCACCGAGGTGACCCGGAGCCCTCCATCTGGAGGCTCGGGACAGAGCCAGGAGGTTCTGGGGGCCCACAGGCCTCACCCTTTCTGGCCGCATGACCCTAGGCCGGCCCTGGAGGCCTTTCTGCCTCAGCAATGGCCCAGAGGGGTTAGGGACGGGCTTAGAAATCGGGGCTCAGAGCTCTCCTGGAGTCACCGAGGGGCATGGGGGGGGGCAGGGAAATGGAGGCTTGAGGTCAAGTTCCCAGCTGTTGGGGTGTCCTAGGCGGAAGGGCCACCCCAGGAGGCGTCCCGTCCAAAGCCTTTTTTTTATGGCTGAGGAAACAGATCTTGGATTCAGCCACTTGCCCAAGGGCACAGCCCAGGTGGCATTCGAACCCAGGGCCGCAGCCCCCCAAGCCTCGTGGGCCCGTTGGCGTCCCCTCTGGGGCAGACACCCTGCAGCCCTGCCGCCTCCTCCTCACACTGCAGCAGGTTCAGAGGCGTCCCGCCCCGGGGCCGGCACCGGGCCTGCAGGTCAGGGGAGAGGAAACGGGGCGCCCAGGCCGGCCCCCTGATGTCCAGCCGCCGCCCCAGCCCTTTCTTCTTGTGCAGGAATGCCAGGCTCCCGCGTGTGCCCCCGCCCGGGGCCCTGACAAGGGGCAGGAGGAAGGGGAGCCGTCTCGGGGTCCTCCTCCCTGCCCGGGCCTAGCCGGGGTGGTCAATTGGCCGGCCGAACCCTCTGAGTTCTGGCCCTCGGAGGGCTCGTGTCCTCGAGTTCCACAAGGAGCCTCCAGCTCCTGCCCGGCTTCCCTGTGTGGCCCCACGCCCCGGTGGCAGCAGGGGCCGCCCTGTTCACCCTTTTTACAGCCGGACGGAGGCCCAGGCACCCAGGCCGGGGCAGGGGGCTCCGGACTCGGCCTGCACATCTGCACGATGGGCCTGCCGTCTCGAGCAGGAGCTGCCACGATGTCATGGTGGGGGCTGGGGAAGAGGAGGGGCCCCCACCCCAAGCACCAAAGTGGGGGGTGGGGGGCCCCTGGGTGCTGGCCCTGTGGGAGACCCCAGCCCGGCTTCCCTGGCCCGCCAGCTCAGGGCCTCGGAGGGCCTCCCACGGGGCGATGGAGGAAGCTCACAGCCACACGGAGGATGGAAGCAGCTTTAATTCTTGTAGGAAACGCCCCGATGGCGGGGACGGCCGCCGCCGGGGGGGGGGGGGGGGGGGCACAGGGGCCTGGGAAAGGCGTCAGATCCTGACCACCTGGGCCGCCGTGCACGGGCTCTTCCTCGTGTCGCCGCCCGCGGGCTGCCGGCTGATGTACAGGCGGCCGAAGGTGCCCCCCACCTGGCCCTTGGTCAGGCGGCCGGGGTTCACGCACACACAGCCCAGGATGTCCTGCAAAGGAAGGAGAACGTGCGGCCTTCAGGGGCTGCCCTCGGAGCTGGAGGAGGCCGAGGCCCCGGATTCCGATCCTGCCTCTGCCCAGCGGGAGCGGCGTGGCCCCCTTGGCTGGGATACGAAGGGGCTGCCTGGCCCGGGCAGGGTCTGAGGATCCACCCCACCAGGGCCAACAGTTATTAAGCACCTGCTATATGCCGGGCACGAGCGCCCTGGGAGGGGGCTGCTGTCACAGTCCAGAAAACAGAGGCAAATGACCTGCCCAGGGTCACCCGGCCAGGCCAATCCGAGGCAGGGTCGGAACCTCGGCCTCCCTGACTCCGGCCTTTGCCCTGCAGGGTTTCCGGCCTCTCAGATTCTCTTCCAAGTGGATCTGGCGCTCGGCGAGGGGCCCATTCTCTAGCTGAGGAGACTGAGGCCGGAGGGGGCCACCTCAAACAAGTCCCGGCCCAACCGTGGGCGTGTGTGGGGGCAGGGAGGAGAAGGGCGACAGCTTGGCCCCCCACGCCGACCCCAGACGCACCTTCACGAAGTAGCGCAGCTCCGAGGGCACGATGAACACGTCCGGCGTGACCGGCAGCTGGGCGTACGAGTAGAAGTGCTCAAAGTCGATGCTCATCTCCTCAAAGGGGGGGTACAGGGGATAGTAGCTACGAAGGCAGAGCCAAGACGGGTCAGGCCGACACGGAGCCTCTCCCCCTTTGGACTCAGTCACAGATGGGGAAACTGAGGCAGAGTGGCGGGGCCTGCCCCAAGCAGGCGAGAGTAGGGAGTGGCGAGGGCCCTCTGGTCCAGGTGAGGAGGAAATCCCTTAACTGAAATGGGGGAACGTTGGACAAAAGGACCCCCCTTGTAGGCCCCCCACATGGCCTCACCTCCTCTGGGTCAGGATGTGCTTGAGGATGCGGCTGAACCTGTCCGAGGTGCTGGACGAGCTGGGGAAGGAAGGGACAGAGCCCGGCGGTGGGCAGTGAGGGTGCAGCTGGGGGCGGGAGGCATCCCGCGCAGACCCTCCGGAGCCTGGCGTCCCAGCCCACACCTGCCTCACGCATTCCTTCCCCTCCGTGACCCCCGGAGGCCTCAAACATTTGGCTGGGGTCGCCCTGTTTTCCCTCCAGAGCCGCCTTTGCAGCAAAAGCAGCCCCCCAGCCCCCGTTGAGAGCAGAAGGAACTCGGGCACTGCCGCCCCCTCCCCTCCCCTGGTCCTGGCTTGGAGGGTGGACAGAGGGGTCTGGGGGTGGGAGTCCGGCTGGCTTGATTGGGGACACCCCCGGCCAGAGCGGGAGCAAAAGGCTCTCGGGGGCGGCCACGGAGAGCACGGCACGGGCTCGTCGGGCGTCCCCGAAGGCTGGCCGCGGCCAGCGGCCTCCTACCTGCTGATCTCCTCGGCCCCCATGTGAAAGAGCAGGTCCGTCGAGGTCAAGCCCAAGACGACGCCGTTTACGGAGAGGGTGCAGGGGTCAGACACGAAGTGGACGCGCTGGCGGGAGAGGACGGGCCTTCAAGGCACCCACTGGGCTCGTGGTGACCCAGAGAAGGGAGGCCAAGCCCAGGCCACGGGAAGCGCGGGCCTGGGCGGCTGTGCGGGGTCTCTGCCCGTCTCCCCCCCACGACCTGTCTGCCCAGGAACCCTCCCGAGCATCGGCAGGCCCAGCTCCCCCGGGATACCGACTGACCACGCTTCGGGGTCTCTGCAGCTCGGGCCCCGTCGAGGCCACACCGCACAGAGCGGCCCTTCCTCCCACACCCTCGGGCCTGGGCATCCCGCCCGTCTGCAGAGAGCCAGATGGTGGGTGAACCCCGGGCGGCCTTTGCTCCAGAGGCGGGACGGGCAGGGCAGACCCCAGGGGTGTCCCTTCATTCCCAGAAGCCAGGCGGGCCTCCCCTCAGCTGGCACCCTCGTTTTTGAACGCCAACACAAGGCCGCACATGCATCCCCCCTTCCTCTTCTCAGACTGAGCCCAACAGCCTAAGCTGTCAAGCTCGGGACAAGATTCAGCCGGGCCTCGGGGGGTGACCAGTACCTGCTTGTCCTCTTTGGGGAGCTCCGGGTAGCTGAAGGGCGGCTGGGGGTACACAGGCTGATGGTGCACGTCTCGCAGGGACGGCACGAACACAAGGTGGGTGCCCGAACTATGCATCAGAGAACAGAGAGGCCCATCACTGCGGAGCAGCCTGAGGGAGGAGGCAGGCCCCGTCCTTCCTGGGGAGGCCCATTTCCCTGTGGGACAGTCTCCCCCCAAGGGCCTCAGGGAAGGAATCGTCACCGAGGATCACAGGACCGATCGGAAGTGCAGAGACACATTTTTAGCCACAAACGATACACGAGTTTGTTCTGCTGGACTGGACTTGGGAAAAGGAGAATTTGGGGGGCAGAGGCTAGGGGGACCCCGGGGTGTCTGTGGTAAGCAGTGACGCCAAAAAAGAGCAACAAATAAACCGGATCTGTGACCCGCCACGCCATCATTCCTGTTCTTTGTTTATGGAACGTTCATGTTGTTTGTGAAGTTCCCAATAAAGCCGTCCAGCACGGGGAGGTCAGAGTTCAGACTGTGGCTCTCCCAGTACAAACATCAACCTTCTCCTCAGGCCCTGGGCCTCGCCTGGGGCATCCCTGTCTGTGCCGCGGCTCTCCCCAATCCTTTAGGACATTACACGGGGAGGCATTGGGGGGAATGAGTGGATGTGGAGGGTCTGAATGCCGCCTCCGGCTCTGCTCCTTCTCTGGACGGCTCTGGGCCTCCAGGTTGTCCGGTGTCAAAAACGAGGGGGACTCGAGGAGATCAGTGCCAGGGCCCTTCCCTTTCGGGGTTTGGTCTTGTGAGTGCTTATCCCTAAAACTTCCCGCCTCAGCAGAGCACCCTCCAGACAGGGATGCAGCAGCCGCGGAAAAGAGGCAGAGAACCTCCGCTTGAGACCCGACCCAGGACCGACTTCGCAAGGTGGCCGCAGGGCCTCCCGCCGCTCCTGGGAACAAGCAGGCAGCCTCGGCCTGTCGCCCTTCAGTCCTGAGGCCGGGAACAGGCACAAAAGCTCGCATCTAACCTATCTCAGGCTATTTACCACCGCGGGGCGGGTGGGACAGACTCAGAACAGCAAAATGCCAGAAAACGAGTGTCAAAAGTGGTTTCTATGGGAAAATGAGGAAAAAAATTCAACAAAAAGAACAGATGCAGGAAAAAAATAAAGCTGGACCCTGGAGGGTGTCTGTAGGGGGAAAAGCCAAACAAGGTCCCTTTTCCGGTCTTTAGACCAACAAAAGCCCCTCCGCCACCACAGGCGCCTTTGAGACGCCTCCACAGCCCTCCTGAAAACGAGCCCTGCTTCTAACAAGGGCCCAGCCTTATTTAGGGTGATGGGGCTCCTTGAGGGGAAAAACAGCCAAGCTGCTCGGGGTTCCACTGTTAGCTTTCTTGGGCCCCACACAAGGGGCAGGAGAAAAACAGCCGGGGAGCCGTGTTTGGTGCGCTGCCTCTGGTAGGAGGGCCAGGCTGGGGGCGCCACTCCCCGCAGCTCATCCTTCCCTCCCTCCTGCTCCCCCAGTCCGTGGCAGGGGGGATGCTCCCCGCTCTCTGGACCTCCCTGGAGCTCTGTACTCAGAGCACATGGCTCCTGTTCTGCTCCACACTCCAGGGTCCCGGGATGGCCCCGGCAGAACCACTAGGCTTCCCCGCTCCGCCGTCCCGGTGGGGCTGACAAAGGCCTGTGCACAGCCGGGGTCTGTGTGTTGTCAGGAGGACGCCCAAGGCGCAGCCCCTTGAAGGCCCTGCTCCCAGGGCCAGGGTCCGCGGGCTCACCCGGCTGCCAACAGAGGCGGTCAGAGAGCTTTTGTTCGAGAGGAAACGCAGCCGGCTGCTTGTGGCTGGGAACCAGCTGTGGGGGGAGGATCGGGAGGAAAATTCCAGCTATGCAGCTGGATTGCACAACTTCATCCACGGTGGTGGGAGGGTTCCCACAGCCTCTCCCTCAGTCCCGGCCAGCCTGGGAACTAGGGAGCCCCGAGGGGCAGGAGCCGCCTCCCGGCTTCCTGCACTGCTCCATGGGCTCAGGGCTTGCTTGGTGGCTAGGACAGCTCGCCTCCTCTCTGAACTCCTGCCACCCAGGGAGGGTCCGCGTCATTTGGGAGCCCCCCTCCCCGGAGTCCCTGGCAGCAGATGAAAGGGCCTGGTGGTGCCGCGTACGGCTCCGGGAACAATGACCGCTCTGTTCTTTGTTTTGTCCCTCGGTACCACGTGGAGGTGGGAGGCCAAAACCAGGACCCCCCCTCCCGCCCCCACAATGCCCTGGGGAGCCAAGGACAGAGGGGTCTCGGCCCTGCCCCGGCCCCACCTCCCACCAGGTCAGAAGCCTCCTCGGACGTATCACCTCTGGGATCGTTCTCACGCCGGAGAGGCCGAAGGCGGCCTTCTCGGGGCGCAGACGGCTCGTTTGGGGAATATCTGAACTTCCTGCTCTCGGACAGCAGCGACAGGCCCATCAGCGGGCTGCCCTCTCTCCGGGGCCGGGGGCTCGCTCTCTCCTCCAACAGTCTCTTCCCCCCTTTATAGGAAGTTACAAAAACTCTCCGAATCCAGGCCTGCAGGGGGCTACTTGCCACAGCCACAAGGGGGCGTGAGGGGGCAGGGGCAGGGGCAGGCTGCTCCCGGCGCTCGTCCTTACCTTCTCGTGCCCTCGATAATTGACCACAGACACTTCTTGAACACTTCTTCGAAGGAGATGGTCAGCTGACAGTTCTGGAAGAGAGGGAAGGGACGGTCTGGAGGCAGCAGGACCCTGGCTGAGAGGAACCCCGCGAAGGGCCCTTTGTCCAAGAGCCCCAGGAGCCGGGTGGGACGTGCCCCAGAGCGCCTCGCTGGGGGGCAGAAGGTGTTTGGGCACCCACAGATTGAGGCTCCACAACACCGAAGGCCTGGCCCCGCTGGAAGGGACGGAGGGAACCCTGGGCCGGCTGTATGCTCCAGAGACCGAGCCCCTGGGGTGACCCTGTCCTGGCCCGGGGAGAAGCAGCGCCAGTGGGATTTCTTACCTCCACCTGCTCGTGTTTGGCGTCTAGGAAGGGGCCCAGCTGCAGAGACAGGAGGAGAAACAGAGGCGGCGGTCAGCAGGGCGCCCCAGAACGGTGGCGAGCCAAGCAGCCGGCGTGCTCTGCCCCTGCGATGGGCTCCAGGCCTGGAGGGGGTTGTCGCCTTGTCTGTGCCCGATCCCTTGGACAGAACCAGGAAACCAGCCAAGTTCCTGGAGCCCAGCTTAAGCAGGGGATGCCCAGATGGGGGCCCCGCTAAGGTCCTCCCCAGCCCCGCCCCAAGGAAGGGGGCGCCGACTGCCAGGCCCACGAGACTCCGGTCGGAAGAGGCAGCTGGGTGACTCGGTGGATGGAGAGCCCAGGCTGGAGAGGGGAGGACCCTCCTGGTGGTGTGACCCTGCGCAAGTCCCTGAACCCCCCGGCCTACTCTGTGCTGTCCTTGTGCCTCGGAACGGCTTCTGGGCACGGATTCTCAGACGCGGTAAGTCAGGGTTTAAAGCCTCAAACCCACCCAGAGCGGCCACCCCGCTTGAGGACGCGGTCAGAGGAGGCGCCCCGGCCACACGCTTCACCCCCTCTCCTGGACACCCAGACAACACGTACCTCCCAACACGGCGGTCACGGGAGGCGAGGCCGAGAGCCGACCCCCAGGCGCCTCCGGCCGATGCTCCGGGGGGTCTCTTACCAGAATGCAGACATCCGGCTGGTCTCGGCTGATGACGCCGATCAGGTCCATCATGGGATCGTACGTGATGCTGTCAGACGTGGTGTAAGGCCCGCAGGCGACCAGGACCATTCGCTGGTCCGAATCTGTCAGGGACGGCGAGTCTCAGGGAGAGGCCGCTGTCAGACCGTGTAGGGGGGGGGGTGTCCGCCAGCCTCCCCCAAGGCGCCCCCTTGCCGCAGACATTCTTTCACGAGCCCCATCTGGCCGGGCTTTCAAACGATCCTCAGAAACACTCCAGGGCCAGGATTCGCATCAGGTCCCTCCCGTTGGCCTGACCCAAAGTGCTGCTTGCACCCCCTTTGCCGTCGTTGCTGCCACCCCGCAGCCAGGCTGCCCGCACACAGACCGGAGCACGCTCCAGGCCCAGACCCCGGTCACTCTGTCGGGTGGCAGCCCTGCCCGCCTGTCCAGACAGGCCCGCTTTACCCAGACTCACCTCCATCCTCTTCTGTGGGCTGGTAGAAAGGAAGGGGCGCCCCCTGAAAAACGAGAAGAAGCCTCGAAGGTGGCCAGGACAGTGCCAGAGTCTGCCCGCCCCCCGGCATTTACCGCCTGGCCTGGAGACGGGGGCTTGTGCGGCAAAAGCTCACACGAGGCGGGGAGGGCAGGAGCTTCCAAAGCGGCCGGGCTCGGGATGCCCGTGAGCACGCCCGCCACGGTCCTGGGCCAAAGGCCCCACACAGGTGCGGCAAAGGCCCTGTCGAGGCCCCTTTGGGGGTGGCCCGGAGGAGGTCCAGGAAGGGAGGAGCGACCCTGGGGGGCGCCGGGAGCAAGCTTGTTACCTCGTAGAGTTTAGTAGCGATGAATCTCTTTCCTGTTGAGTTGGTTCCATCCATGACGACCACCTGAAACACAAGGGCAGGACACTGGAAGCTGAAGGAGGCGAGGAGCCCCCCAACCCTGAAGCTGCTCCTCTCCACCCTTCTGCCCCCTCTAGCCAGACCTGAGCTACTCTGGTATCCCCACAGAGGAGCCAAGAAAGCGTCACCCCACTCTGTCCCAGACCTGGGGGTGGGGGGCCCCTCCTAGTGCCAGGAACTTGTTGGGGGGGTCAGGATACAAGAGGCAGCTCTGTGCCCTAGACCCCTGGGGGATGCCGGAAGCCTCACCTGGCCAGGAAACAGAGAATATTCCTTGAGCTCCGAGAGATCCACCGGGATCTGCACCCCCAGGGAATGCTCTCGGTCTCCTTCCAGAATCACTGATTTGGGGTTCAGCTTCCCGTTGCTATCACAACCAATCTGTCCCAGCACAGTGACCGGTTCCTGGGAAGAAAAGAGGCCACAACAGAGTGGCAGCCCAAGATGGACCCACGGGCCCATCGAAGCCACGGAGGGCAGCTCGGGGCTTAAAATGCCAGCAGGCAGAGCTCAGCCCAGAGTGGCCACGGTGGCCGGGGTGTGGGGCTCACTGCTCAATGAATGAGAGAAGAAGAGAGGGACGGAGGGACCCTGTCTGGTGTCTGCTCCAGGGCGGAGCTGGAAGGGCAGCCCGCCCCTGGACACTGGTCCTAGCAGGGCTCTGCTGCCGCTGGGCCATAGCCCTCAGGGCCGGCACGTTCCCCACAGCTTCCCCGCGGCAGAACGGGCAGTGAACCTGACCGTCATTTACAAGAATCTACCCCCAACGGGCCACAGGGGCTCAGGTTAGCCCAATGGGGGTGCTGAGGCGAGAGGGCTGAGAGGAAGGCGGGGGGCATCACCAGCACCCACTCACCTGGGCTGGCACCAGGATGGGACTAAAAGCCTCGATCTGGTGAAGCTCCTTCAGCTCGTAGCCAAGCTCTTCAATCTTGCAGGTGAGAACTGAAGTCGGAGAAAACCCAAGACAAGCCAGAGTTAAGGTTAAGAGAAGCAACTGGCCAAGGCGAGGAGAAGAGCCCCCGAGGGGAGAGCGTGGTGAGGCCAACACGGGTGGTGAGAGCTGACCGAGGCCCCCCCCCCCCCCCCACTCTACGGGGCAGCCTGCACCCATCCCAGGTCTGGGCAGAGTTTCTCCACCTGCCCCCACGCATCGAGGGAAGCAGCCAAATCAAAGAAAACCCAAGCTTTCGGTCCCAGGCTGCTCACAAAATCACCTGGGCCGGAGCCCCTTCCTAAGCCTCAGCTCCCCAAATAAAGCAGCGGCCCTGGGAGAGGGATGGGCACGGCTGGCTGGCCGCGATGGCAGCGGCGCTCACAGCATTCTCGAGTCCCAGGCCAGGAAACTGAGGACAAGGGTCACCAAGCTGCATGGCCTGCCCAGGGCGAGGCCCGACGCCTGAAGGGGCACACGCGGCGGAACAAGTGGCGTGACCAGCTCAGCCGCTGGCCGTGGTGGCGAGGCCCCGACATCCCGCTGGCCAGGACAGCCAAAGGCCGGGGACCACTGAAGTCCCGCCAGAGGTCTCTGCATCCGCGAGCATCGCCGGGGATGGAAATCACCTTCTCGGACATCCGTGAGCTTCTGGAACATGGATTTGTAGCTCCCAGAGAGGGATCTGGCAGCGTCCAAGACCTTCACGGCGAGGCGGCCTCCTCCTCCTCTCCCAGACCAGGACTTCCCTTGGGTGGAGCCGAACGAGGTCACGACTTCTCCCCGGCTGCTCCTGGAGCTGTACTTCTGAGAGGGAGTGGCGCTGGGCAGGGAAAAAACAGGCCTCGCTGGGCGCCATGTTGGCCATGAGGCGGGAGCTCCCATCACTCAGAGAAGTATGGAAAATGCTGGAGGGTCTGGATACGGGAATGTATTTTAGGGTGCCACTGTTCCCCCATATAAAACCAAGCACCCCCTGAACTACGGGGAGCTCCTGGGGAAGGCCGGGCTGCCTGGGGAGTTGTACCCCCCCAAACGTGTCTGAATCGCCATCCAGATGTTGGGGCCTCCCTGAGCAGTGCCGGAGGAGTCTGCGATCCCCACTGAGAGCAACTGCTCTGGGATCAGGAACACAACCACCCCATAGCACCACTCTGCTTCTGGCCCCCCAACTTGGATCAGCCTGCCCGAGCCCCAGCTCGCCTCATCTTTGTGCCCGTCTCCAAGCCGGGGAAAACAGCAGGCGAAGGGGGAAGCTGGGGGTCCCCCAGACGTGGCCCGGCCAGGGCACAATTCAGCAGGCCCCGCACCTCCCCAACTTAAACATGTTTATGTGTTTTGGGGTCTGCTCCACAGCTGTTTGACAGAACAAAGAACTTAAGGGAGGAAAGTTCATTAACGCTAATCCAGGCGGAGGCGGCAGAGGCTGAGGATCCGCTTTGGCACTCAGTTCAAGAAAACAAAAACAACCCTCTGAATTGCTCCCAAATCACGCCTCAGATGCCATCTTATTTTTAGCCCCCGGCGAGGGATCTTTGATGTCTGAGCCTGAGGCTGACAGTTTCTGTGCCTGTCCAGGGTCGGCAGTGTGTGTGGACAATGTAGAGAAGGGCAACGAAGCAGGTTTTCTATTCATGGCGGTTCAAAGGTGGCCTCAGCCACTCACTAGCCCCACGACCCTGGGCAAGTCACTTAACTTCTGCCATACTTCACTGATGAAGGAAATGGCAAACCGCCACAGGCAGGATCTTTGCCAAGAAAACCCAGGCCAGTCCCGGGGGCCAAGCACCAGCAGCCCCACACTCAACGGGTCCAGTTACGTGCCATGCCATGGCCATCGCTCACACCCGGCTGTTCCCCGGCCCTGTTTTAGACAGCAGTAAGCTCTGTCTGAAAAAGCTCTGCGGCTGTGCCCAGAGAACCCGTATGAAGCGCCGGGGCTTTTGGCCACCCCCAGGATCAAACAGAAAGTTCCCCGTGGGGCACTCGAGGCTCCTCCCACCTTCCCAGGCCCCTCGCCACTCGGCCTCCATCTCTCGGCTCTCTGCCCCCGGCCCCCCTCCCCCAAGGCTTCTTCGCTCCAGCGCCCTCCCTCTGTTCATCAGGCCTCATCTGCCCAGCCCAGAGGCCGTCCTGCACAGCCTTAGCTTGGTGACGTGCCTGGGAAACGCTGGCGTCTGATGGCCCTCTGAGCGCGGGGTGAGCTGCCCACGGCTAGTGGCGCTCAGGGCACAGCATCCCTCCCTAGCCTCTCTCTGTCCTCTGCAGGCCTCGCAGGCGGGTGGAGTGGCCTGTTTGGGAGGGTTTGAAGCCTGGCCCTGGGACGACAGACCTGGTGGGTTTGGGACCCTCTCCCAGGCTGGGTGGCCGAGTCTCAAACCGAGCCAGGCAGAGCAGGGTATTTGAATGTCTTCCCGCTGCTAAGTCACTTAGAAACCATTTCAAAGTCACGAAACCCTTTGGTGACTTGGCCTGATCCGCCGGGGCCTCAGGAACGGCCACGACAGCACCCGTGGGCTTCTCCTCCTGCCTCTCCCTTCCTGTGGCCCACGTGTCTCATGGTGAAAGAACATCCCTCCTGGACAGGGCCCCGGGGAGCAGCCTTGGGTCACCCCTTAAAGTTCTGGGGAGCCCATTCACGAGGGCAGGAAGGGAGCCGCCCGCCTCCAGGGAGGGGCCCAGCCCGGCCCTCCCATCCCAAGGTGGCACGGGTCTGCATTGCAAGCTTTAACTTCTGGAGAGGCAAAAAGAAATGTTGGTGAACTGCCAGGCACGTCCCCCACGG
This sequence comes from Monodelphis domestica, assembly GCF_027887165.1. NCBI lineage: Eukaryota > Metazoa > Chordata > Mammalia > Didelphimorphia > Didelphidae > Monodelphis > Monodelphis domestica. The sequence continues at coordinate 8,025,020 of NC_077232.1, forward strand.
CAGCCAAAGCAAGAAGAAAGCCTCGAAATGTGTCAGGATAGTTAGGGCACGGGGGCGGAAACAAGGCAGGTGCCTGTGGCCCGGGGAAATGCCAACCCAACTCTGCCATCTGAATGTAAGGGGCATCCCCGGGCCACGAGCACCGTGACTGAGGCCTGGAAGGACTGTAGAAGACGCCCTCAGCCAAGGGAGCGAAGGGTAAGAACAAAAGGGCTGACGCCCTGCTGAAGAACGACCCAGCGCACGCAGTTTCTGGGGAAGAGGAGACAACGTGGCTCGTCCCACTGGGGAGAATGCCTTCTGTCCCCTCCGTGCTGGCCACTTTTGCTGACCTGCTTTCTTTCTCTCTTCTTTAGGTACTTATTTGCTTGTCTACTCATCCATCCATTTTTGGTTACAAACGATGCCTCTCTGGGTAGGGAAGGGGAAGGCATATATTTGGAATTGGAAAGATATCAATAATGTTCCCAAAGAACCAAAAAATGTTAAGACCGTTGTTCCACCAAAAGTGTTTTCTGCCTCAGGCCTCGAAGGTCATGGCAGGGAAACACTGGAGAAAACGTTGAAGCTGAGCTGTACCCCTACAGGGTTGTCATTCACCCCCCTAAAGGATTCGTAAAAAAAAAATTAAATTTCATAACCTTCACCTTCTGTCCTCAAATCAATCCTATGTAGCAGTTCTGAGGCAGAAGAGTGGTGAGGGCTGGGCAATGGGGGTGAAGTGACTTGCCCAGGGTCATGCAGCTAGGCCATGTTTGAGGCCAGATTTGAACTCAGGACTTCCTGTCTCTAGGCCTAGCTCTTTATCTACTGAGATGCCCAGCTGCTCCTCCTCTACATGAGTTTTGCTTTTCCTCACCTGATCCCTGATTTTAGGGAGTCTAGGAGTTATGGTTTATACATTTGTTGTTTCAGTTGTGTCCGACTCTTTATGACCTCATTTGGGGTTTTCTTGGCAAAGATATTGGAGCGGTCTGCTGTTTCCTTTGTCCATATGAGGAAATGGAGATGAACAGGGTGAAGTGACTTGCCCAGGGTCACACAGCTAGGAAATAAGACAGTGAGGCTGGATTTGAACTCAAGCCTTCCTGACTCCAGGTCTGGTGCTCTCTCCACTGTGCCACTTGGCTGCCCCCATGGTTTCCACACAAGAAATGCTTGTTTGTGGATTTCCAAGATTCCAAGAAATAAGGCCGAGGCCCCTAACTTCTCCGGAGTGGCCGTGCTGCCTTGGCAAAGGAAGAGAAAAGAGCTGTTCATTAAGCCCTGTGTAACTTGAGTGAGGGACAAGAAGTGGGTTATGTAACAGCCAATAAGGGTCAGGTTCCCCGAAAAAATGTACAAAACAACAACTCCTAACAGTTTAGCCATGAAAACCACCCAACAACAAACAGGCAGATTGGATCCTATTTGAAACAGCTGGCAAGACGCTATCAGCAGCTCCTTATCAAGGAAACAAGGCCTTGAAAACTGGGCGCAATCCAAATTTCCTCAATGACTAGAGATACAGTAATTTTCCACAAAGAAAGGAAGAGCCAGAGGATGCAGCGTGAGCAGAGGCCGGTCCGCCAGGCTTACACCGGGAGGGAGCCCTGGCCGAGGCACCAGCACCCCCTCTTCTCGGGCTCGTGATAACCAAGACCGGCTCTGCCTCCAAAAACCGAATCGTGCTCCATACCTTGGAGAGAAGCTGGATGGGGAGAAAAGCAGACGGGGGCTGCGTGCCACGGCCGACACATTCCGTTTCGACTGGGGAGTCTCAGGGGTGCTGACGCTTCGCTTTTGAGAACCCTGGAAACAGAGACAAATCGGGGCCGATTCAAGCCGTTGGACAAGGCAAGGTCTCTTGAGAAGAAAAGGGAGAGTCCACAGTCAGAAAGAGTTGGACTACGTGAGCTCTTTGGACTCACAAAATTCCAGGGAAGCCTGCCCAGAATTAGAATCCAACCCCATCTCCAAACGCACACTCCAATACGTAAACTCAATCACTTAAAATTTCATAAAAAGATCTAGTCTGATGGCTCGGCAGCCATGGCAAGCCCTCCTAAGCCCCCCACTCTGACGGTCCAGGACACGGGTGGAAGTGTGTCCCTCTTCAACGAGGGCCTTTTTAGCTAGTCTTTAGCGGTCCGACAGTAGGCTGGCTACTGGGGGATTGATTCTGGGCCACAGCAACTCTCCAAAGGCCTCTGGTAAGCCACGGGGGGACTGAAATCTGCTTTAGTGCCTGCGGTCTCCACACTGATAAAATCCCAAAGCCTGAAGTCTTAAAAAAAAAAAGAGTACAAGGCAGGAAAGCCTCTTCTAGGGACTTCTGGGTGACCAGAAGGCCACCTTCTGCTCTCCCATCCCCCAGGAGACCCTGAGCAGCCCCACAACACAAGCCATTTTGACCTGATATTTCCCCGAGATGGCTTAGCGCCAAGCCCCTGCTCATTCTTTGGTGTCCAGTTATTTGAGAAAATGGCCCGCCTCTGGCCAGACGGCATATCTGAGTTCATGCCTGGAGAGAACACGACCCACAGCTAGCTTCGTTCACCTCATCTATCACAAAAGCCCCAGGAGGTGCCTGGTTCTGCGATGAAAACTCACGGGCTTTGGACGGCTGGGAATCCATTTTCTCTAATCTTTTTTGTCATACTGTAGACAAGAGGAAAAAACGGGGCTCTGCTATCCCGGAGGAAGGCCACCAGGGGAATAACTTGGCCGAAAAGGAGGAATGATGAAAAAAAACCCCAAACCAAAAAAGCCCTGCCTGGAACGCCAGGCAGGCAGAGGCTGCCTTCGGGCTCCCCCTAGAGGCTCGACAGGCCAGGCTAGTTAGGAAGGGACGCTCAGCAATGACTGATTTCAAGACTGTAAGTAAGAGGGGGTGGTCCGGCCTGCCAAAGGAGCTCCCCGTCTGCTGCCTGCCGGGCATCCTTGTGGAGCCGCCCTGTGCCCATCAGCCTGGGGGCTCCTGGGGCCGGATGGTCCTCGTACAGTCTTTTCATCCTTCAGACTCGGTCACCCTTGTCTGACCCCGAAGGGGGACAGGGACAAGCTCGGTCTCAGCACCTGGAACCACCGTGACGTGTCAGACCGTCCTTCCTTTCCTTGGACACAACTGGGAGCTGGGAATACCGTGTTCAGAGACTCGACTTTCCCCGGAATCGGGCACTCACCTTGGACGGTGTCGCGTACGAGTTCAAAAGGGTCTCCTCTTTGGCCTCCACCTCGATTCTGACATCTTAGTTAGGGGAAACAAGCGCGCGCCAGGAACCCACCCCAGGTCGAGGGGCCGGGCCTGCGGACGAGCTCCTGGCGCCGGCGTCCTCGCTGGAAAAGGATACAGCTCTTGGATGGAGACGATGTCCCAGGTTCCTGGGAGCCCGCTGTCTTTCTTGGTGGCGCCCTGGCGGGACCTGGAGATTCTTTTGGTCAGAAACTGTGGAAGAAAGAAGGCGGTAACTGAGGATGGGCCGAAGCCCTGAAGCTGTCACTTCTGTTCAATAAACAGAGACCAAGGGCTGGAGGAGAATATGGTGCCAGGGAAGAAAGACCCAGTGACCCTCCCCGGAGGGCTTTCAGGCTAAGAGGGGGATGAGACGCGGACGGAAAGAACATGTGTTTGTGAGGATTTCCTGCAGGGGAGCCAGGAAACAGGGGGCCTGTGGAGGACCCTGATGTCAGCTGAAATCTTTAGTGGGAAAACTGGAACCACTGCCGACTTCTGAGCTTCTCTGGAGTGTGACAGAGGAGGAGGCAGGGAGAGAGTGACCATCACTGTCCAGGGTGTGTCCCAGAACACCAGGGATACTAACAGCTGCCATCCATGGGCCTTGAGAGTCCACCGTGGAGGTGAGAGACAAATGTGGGAGATGATGATGGCCAGGAATAACTCAGAAGAAACAGCAAACAGTGCACACAGGGCATCAGTTGGCTGAGTTTGAGGATTAGTGGAATTTCCAGGGACTGCTGTCTGGGCCTGAGGTCCAGCCTGGGTGGGGGCTCATGGGCCAGAGCTGTGACACCATGGAAGAACATGAGGGACAGAAGGCCTGGGAAGAGAGCAGGGAGCCAAGAGAAGCAAGAGAAGATTAGAAGGGAATGAATGGGATCCGAGGAGCCGAGAAAGAGAAGAGAAATTCATAGGAAGGGTGGTCAGTGCACAGACAGCTGCAGAAAGCACAAGGAAGATCGGTTAGAGCCTCAGGCACTTGGGAGATCCCTGCGGAGCACAGGGAGTACTGTCAGGAGGATGAGGGCCATGAGGGAGCCAATCATGGACAAAGCACCACTTTCTCCCCTCAAAGCAAAATAGAGGCTGAACGAAATGGGGGTAGGGAAGAGATTGTTCCAGAAGTTCACCGTGAAAGGGAAGGAGATGGGATAGCTGGGTTGCTCAGTGGATAGAGCAGGCCTGGGGACAGGAGGTCCTGGGTTCCAATCTGGTTTCAAACACTTCCTAGTTGGGTGATCCTAGGCAAGTCACTTAACCCCAAGAGTCTAGCCCTCACTGCTCTTCTGCTTTAGAACCAATATACAGTACTGATTCTAAGAAGGGAAAGGTTAAAAAAAAATAAAGGGAGAATGCCTTACTTTTCTTTGACTCATGTAAAGAGCCTTTCTCCTTTGCCCTTCTTAAAAGTTGCTTCTAAGACAGAAAGGGTTTAAAAAAAAAAAGGAAACTCAAATATTATCTTATTTTATCCTCACACTCATACTGGGATGTCAGGGTTTTTATTATCCTCCTCATTTTATGGCTGAAGAAATGGTGGCAGACTTACTTGCTAACTTGCTGAGGGTCACATGGTTAGTGAGTGCCTGAGGCTGGATTTGAACTCAAGCTTACCTGACTTCAGGCCCAGGCTGTGGTCAAGCAAGAATTGGACTCCCTAAATTGACACAACTCAGGTTAAAAAAAGCCCTTCAGTTGCAGGCCTTGCATGTTCCTGGGATTTGAACTCAATGATGGACACTGGGCATCTGCCTGGGAGATGGTTTCCAGGTCTCAGAAACATAAAGGAGACCATCCACTTCTTTAAACACTGCTCTTAACTACTTTTCTTTCTTTCTTTCTCTTTAAGAAATTAAATTAAGAATATTTTTCCACAGTTACATGATTTATGTTCTTTTCTTCCTCTCTTCCCTCCCCCTCCCCTGAGCTGACGAGCAATTCCACTGGGCTATATGTTGTGAACTTGGAAATTACTCCACCCTAATTAGACATACTTTAGGGGAAGATAAAGTTGTAAACTCCTGATTGAACTTGTTGAACAATGAAGGTACTTAACTCATACCTTATAGTGAAGCTAAAACTTAAGCTAAGTCTTTTTTAGATCTAATACAAAAGGGTGTTAAGTACCTATAAAGGTTAAATTAATCACAAAAAGGTCAAGTAACTCACAAAAGGTAAGCTTAACAAAGAAGTGTGAAGTACCTCAGAAGATATAATCTAACCAGAGAAGGTGAGAACTAAAGAGTGGACAGGACTGGAGAAAATCTAATCAAAGAAGGTGAGAACTAAAGAATAGGCAGTCCTGGAAAAAGCATCTACTGTGATTGGTAGATGTGAAAATTTAGGGGAGGTGACATAAGAGAAAATTTCATTAAAAGGAGGCTAAAAAGTCAGTTCAGGCAAATTGAATTCAGTTCGGAGTGCAATTGGATTTGCAGTTCAGTTCAGGACTGGGGCTCAGCCTGGAGGATCTCACTCAGACAGCTTCCTTGGAGAGGGTCTCGTGGTGAGTGATAAGACTGACTCCCTTTCCCTTAGGCTCAGGGAGGCCACTTTGGCTAAGGCCTTTAACTACGGCCTGGCTCAGCCTGAGCCAAAGCAGTTTAAATTAATTCTTCTCTCTTTCTCTCTCTCTCTCTCTCCCCCTTAATTCCTTCTCTCTATATTAATTAAAGTCACCATAATTCCCAGCTGACTTGGGTATTTTATTATTTGGGAATTTTCCCTGGTGACCAATTATTTAGATTTCAAGACACAAAGCTAAAATCATCTTTACAATGTATATGTTCAAAACCCATTTCCATGTTCATATTTGCAGTAGTGAGCATTTAAAGCCAAAATCCGCAGACATATCCCCATCAAACCATGTGATGTTTGCCCTCTGCATTTCTGCTCCCACAGGTCTTTCTCAGGATATGGATAGTGTTCTTTCTGTTAAGTCCCTCAGGATTGTCCTGGGTCATTGCATTGCTGCTAGTAGCAGTCAGTTACATTCGATTGTAGCACAGTGTATCACTTTCTGTGTACAATGTTCTCTTGGTTCTGCTCCTCTCACTCTGCATCGCTTCCTGGAGGGCGTTCCAGTTCACATGGAATTCCTCCAGTTCATTACTCCTTTCAGCACAATAGTATTCCATCACCAACATGGACCACAATGTGTTCAGTCATTCCCCAATTGAGGGGCATCCCCTCATTTTCCAGCTTTTTGCCACCACAAAGAGCGCAGCTATGAATATTCTTGTACAAGTCTTTTTCCTTATTATCTCTTTGGGGTACAAACCCAGCAGTGCTATGGCAGACAGTCTTTTAAAGCCCTTTGCACATAATTCCAAATTGCCCTCCAGAATGGTTGGTTCGATTCACAATGCATTAGTGTCACAATTTTACCACATCCCCTCCAACATTTATTATTTTCCTTTACTGTCATATTGGCCAATGTGCTAGGTGTGAGGTGGTACCTTAAAGTTGTTTTGATTTGTATTTCTCTAATTAGGAGAGGTTTAGAACACTTTTTCATGTACTTATTAATAGTTTTGATTTCTTTATCTGAAAATTGCCTATTCATGTCCCTTGCCCATTTATCAATTGGGGAATGGCCTGATTTTTTTGTACAATTGACTTAGCTCCTTATAAGTTTGAGAAATTAGACCTTTGTCAGGTTTTAGTTATAAAGATTACCCCCCAATTTGTTGCTTCCCTTCTAATTTTGCTTGCACAAAACTTTTTAAATTTAATGTAATCAAAATTATTCATTTTACATTGTGTAATATTCTCTATCTCTTGCTAGGTCTTAGATCCTTTCCTTTCCTACAGATCTGACAGGTATACTATTCTATGTTCACCTAATTTATCTTACCTCATTTTCAAAGGAGCTGAGGTTCTCCAAGGTAAGGAACACCTTGCCAGTGTTGGTGCTAAAGGCTACTAGTGCGGCCACCAGCTCATCTTCTGATTCCCAATAAAGAGGACACAGCTCTGCCACTATAGGGACAAAGAAACAACAAACAGCTGAGTCCTCAACCTGCTTGAAAGGTTTTACATCTCAAGATAAAATTGAAAACCACCTCCAGAGCCCACCTTTTTTCAATTCTTTAAAAACGATTTTCAGTTTATGAAAAAAATCAAAGCAGTCCCTTTCTGATACAGTTAGAAACTTCCCTAGAAGGGATCTATGCCTCTCAGCTTGGAGATTTAGAATTTCCCATCATTCTAAGAGTCCTAATGGTGTTTTTGGTCACATTGCATTCCATACAGGCAGGACCTTCTGAGTGAGGCTGTTTTATTTCCAGGAGCCTCTTTGAAAAACAGGGCCGAGAATTTAAGGAAATGTTTAATATTGTACTAGAAGGGTTCACTATAGCACTAAGAGAAGAAAAGGAAATTGAAGGAATTAGAATTGGCAATGAAGAAACAAAAAACTATTTCTTTTGGCAGATGAGAATCCCAGAGAATCAATTTAAAAATTTGTTGAAACAATGAGCAACTTTAAGCAAAGTTGCAGAATAGAAAATACACCTACACAAATCATCAGCATCCCTTTATATTACCAACAAAGCCTAGCAACAAGAGACAGAAAAAGAAATCCCATTGATAATATAAATCAAATATGCAAAAATAATATTTTATAAAAATAATAAAAAATATATCATACAAACAAATAATACAACATAGGAATATTACCATAGATAATATAAAATACTTGGGAGGCTACCTGCCCAGACAAACCCAGGAACTAAACGCACTCAATAACAAAACACTTTTCACACAAAGTCAGATCTAACCTGGGAAAAATATTAATTGTTCATGGGTGGGCAGAGAAATATGATAAAAAGGACAATTCTACTTAAATTTATCTAGGTATTTGGTGCCATTCCAAACTGTCTAAAAAATACTTTATAGAGTTAGAAAAAAGAACAAAATGTCAAGAATATTGGGGAATCAAAGAAAAAAAAGTGAAGGAAGATGGCCTGGCTGTACCAGCTCTCAAACTGTAGTACAAAGTGGCAATCATCAGAGGAAACTGGTACTGCCTAAGAAAACAGTGGTGGCTCAGTGGACTAATTTAGGTACATAAAACCTAGTAATAAATGACCAAAAGACCCCAGCTTTTGGGACAAGAACTCACCACCTGACAAAAACTGTTGGGGAAACTGGAAAATGGTACAGCAGAGACTGGGGGATACCCCAACATCTCCCACCACATCCCAAGATAAGGTCAACATGGGTACATGATCTGGACATAAAGGGTAATTAAATAAAGCAAATTAAGGGGGAATGGAAAAGTTTACTTGTCTAGGTTCATGGATAAAGAATTTATGATCAAATACAGGATGTAAAATGGATAATTTTGTTATATTAAATGAAAAAGTTCTTGTGTAAACAAAACCAATGCAACCAAGAAGGAAAGCAGAAAGCTGGGGGAAACATTTCTCTGATAAAGGCCTCATTTCTCAAATATATAGAGAACCAAGTCAAATTTATAGGAATACAAATCATTTGCTTGTAATCCTAGGCAAGTCGCTGATCCCCCATTGCCCAGCCTTTACTGCTCTTCTGCCTTAGAACCAAAAAGAAAGAAAACACAAGTCATGTCAAAAGATAAGAGGCAATTTTCAGAAGACGACATCAAAGTCATCTACAGTCTAAGAAAAAATGCTCCAAATTCCTCTTGATTAAAACTTAAACAACTCACATCGACTGGATTGACCAATATGAAAGAAGAGGAAAACGATAAATGCTGCAGGGGACGTGCCACTTTTAGGTCCCAATCCCAAAAAGATCAAAGAAAAGGGAAAAGGAAGTGACAGCAGTTCTCTCTGTGGTGGCAAAGACTGGGAGCTGAGGGGATGCCATCCATTGGGAAGGGCTGCGATGACTACTCGAAGCTGAATGCCCAGCAACAGGACTTGGGAAAAGCCTAGAGACAACCACATGAACTGATGTGGGGTAAAGAGTGTGGAGCTGGGCAGCCCATCCATGCCCAGTGACAGCAGCGTGAGGCCAAACCGTGAGAACACAGAGACTGGAGATGAGAAAAGCTTCCCAAGAAGTGTCTCCTTCACTCTCTTCCCCTTCAAGATCTCCCCCCCCTCCCACTCGCCAGGGAGTACACTGGCACCTGGGCATCTCTGGCCCACACTCACTGCCCTGGGCAGGGAGCAGTTGGCTTTCTGCATTTTAGAAAGATGGAAGCATAAACTACCTTTACATGTAATTGGGGGAAAATAAAATGTGATTAAACAAGAGAAAGGCGGAGGCCAGGCATTGGTGGGCAGAGTGGAAAGGACACTCTGTGCCCAAAAAGGGCACTGGAGATGGAGAAGTCATGCCCTGGGACGTGGGCAGAGCAGAGGGCAATCTGTGCTCAAGAAAGATGCAGGTGCTAGAGGGAGAAGTGATGGTGGGCATCGGCGGGCACTGGGTGGAGAGGACACATTGTGCCCAAGAAAGGCGCAGGGAAGCCGAGTCCAGAGGCAGGTAAGGGGGGTGGGACCTCCTCCAGCCTGGTCCGCTAGAAAGGTCTAAAGAGGGCACCGGGAGCCTCCCGACTCAGCCCCTCGCATACAGTAGGCGCTTAATGAAAACGTCCTTGCTCTCTGGTAAGTGCACGGGTACCAGGTCGGACTCCGGCTCTGCGGAAAGATCACACTCTTCTGGGGCAGAGGATGGGGGCACCAACGTGGGGTCCACGCGCGCTCGCGGACACTCAAGCACTCAGTGCTCCGGGGTCGGGGTAAGCTTCTAGCAGAACCAGTGGGGCTTGAGGAGGAGGGCATCCTGGGTGAGGGGCATATCCAAGGCAAAGGTTCGGCGGGGCACCAGGTGGGGTACTCGCTCCCCCGCCCCGCACTCACGCTTCTCGTAGGCCGCCGGCTCACAGTCCAGACCGAATATTTGCAGCTCGCCGGCTAGACGCTCGGCTGACGTGGTATTGCGGTCTTTGGGTCCCATCTTGCCGGCCAGTTCGCCGGGAACCCAGAGGAGAGACACGGAAAGAAAGATAAAAACCCGCCAAACTCCTTCGCGCGCAGGAACTGTGCCTCCACAAGCTCCGTTCAGTTCCGCCCACCGGGCCTCCGCGCGCAGGCGCACCGCCTGCACCTAGTAACGCCACCTTCTCCCAGCGTCTCAACCCCTTCTCCCCAGTCCGGCCATGCGCACGCGCGTTGGGGCCAGCCAGCGGGCATGGGGAGATGCGCACGCGTAGAGCGCGAGAAGGAATAGGGGGCGGAACGCCAAAGGTCCGCCTCCTCCCATAATTAAAAGCCAGGCCCTCAGGATGGCCGGCACGCCGGACCCTCCTCGCCTGTGTCATTAGCGATTGCTGGGACCGCGGTTCTCCTAGCTTACGGATATCTTAGGCAGGAAGCCTTTCCCTTTCCCTCAGTGCTAGTGCCTCCTCCCATGACCTTTTTTTCTTTTAAAGGTTTTTATTCTTTCCCCCAGACTGCATGTTGGTACAATTGTAATCATCGTTTTCTGGCATTTTGCACCCACCATTCTCTACCTCCTTCCCATCTCAAGATGGTGGGGACGTGCTGTGGCTTATAGCCCTGCCTGCCATCGTCAATCCGGACTTCCACGTTCCTCATGTTGTGAAAGAAGTCACATCTGGCTTCCACTGGAGACACTTTCGTGGAGGGGCGGCTTCCTTCGGCATTCAGCCTCCATCTGCTCCTTCCAAGGCAGCACAGAGCCTTTGCCCCCAGGAGCCCCTTGGACTTGGATCCTTGCCTTGTTGATCATTATTATTATTTTTGTAAACCCTCACAAGGCAGAGGAGTGGTACAGGGCTAGGCAGTGGGGGTTAAATGACTTGCCCAGGGTCACACAGCTGGGAAGATAGGACCTTCCATCTCTGGGTCTGGTTCTCAATCCACTGAGACACCCAGCTGCCCCACACAGTATTGATTCTAAGATGGAAGAGAAGAGTTAAAAAAAAAAAAAAGATGTTTGTGGTGTAGAAACATAGAGCATCTGGTAGTGACTAAAGGTAACAGGGAGCCCCTGGAGGTTATTGAAAGGGAGAGTTTTTCAAGCTCTTCATGACCTGGCCCCTTAGCTTTTCAGTCCCTCTGTTTCAAATATACTTTCTCTTCATTTCTGCCCCCTGGCTTCCTTCAAGTCTTGGCTAAAATCCCACCTTCTACAAGAAATCTTTCCTGCCCTCCCTTAATGTTAGTGCTTTCTCTCAAGATCACCAGCCTGTCCTGTTTGGAGCTTGTTTGTACACAATTATTTTCATGTTGGCTCACTTATCAGACTGGGTTCTCCTTTAGGGCAGCAGCAGTCTTTTGCCTTTTTATGTGTCCCCAGAGATGATTATTATTATTTTAAACCTTTGCCTTCTGCCTTAGAATCGATAATACACATTGGATTAGAATTGATTAGCATTAGAATTATTGGACAGTATTAGAATTGATAGTATCACTGAGCCACCTTGCTGCTCCTCCCCTGAGATTCCAACAAGTAGGTATTTAAAAATGCTTCTTGACTTGGCTTGGCTTGAGGGATATTTACTGAGAAGATAGGCATGATCCAAATACAAAAATCTCTGAGTCGAGGAGCCCCACAGTTGTTTCTCACCCTGGTTCCTGGGAAATATGGCCTCAAACTTAAAGTAGATGCTGGTAAAGATTCCCTCCATCAAGTTCACCTCTGTGTGTGCCAGAGCGAGTTGATGAGTTGTTCCCTTGGTGTTCCAGTTCTGGATCAACAGGCTCCTCCTCAGAGCTAGTTCCTTACCAAGTTCAGCTGCTGTGGCCATGGAGAGCTGAGCTCTGCTCTTTACTTAAGTTGCTCAATTTGTGATGGTTCTTCTGACTTTTGGAAACTTATGAAGTAAGGGTTTTAAAAAATTGGGATCATTAATATTAAGAATATAAACTACATCTTGTCTAGTAAACAAAAAAACTAGTTTAGGACAAATTTTTCGGAGGGGGGTGTAGCATGGTGCCATCTTTGAGTCCCCCATTGGGATGGAGGAGGGGCCAGGGAAGTCAGTCTTAACCAGATTTTTTCATCTAGATCAGCAAGGATATTGGAATGTGATTTTCCCATCATCCTGAGGGGGATCAGGGAGGGCCTGGAAAATATTAGCCCATCTCCTTATTAGTGTCCTTCAATTAGAGATGTCTAAGGCAGGGCTGAATAATGAGCTTCCAAAATTGTACTTAAAGACTCAAGATGCTGAATGATTTTGTCTTTGATCACCAAGAAATCACTGACCAGTTAATTAATTTATTGACTATTGCTTTCTTGATCGTTAAATGGATTTTTCCTCCCCACAACCCAGTCTCTTGGAATTTTTAATCCTCACAGGGATGAGAAGAGAACCCAGAAAGAACAGTGTGATGAAGACCTGGAGAAGATACAAATATTTTGGAGGCAATGGTGATTACCCAGAGTCCTTTTCTTTAGAGAGGACAAGAAAGGAGAAGATTAAGGGAACCCCCCCCCACACACACACATTTATTGGACATTGAAATGATCATTGATAACTTTGGACAAAGCAATTTCAGGTGAATAATGAGGCCAGAAGCCAGACTGGAAAGTTATGAAAGTGAGAAGAAAGGAATTGGAGGTACCAATTATAGATAATAGCCTTTTTGGGGAATTTGGATGAAGTCAATCTGGAGTCACTAATGTTTATTAAGTGGCTTTTCTAGGCCAGCCCCTGTGTTAAGCACTGGGGATAAAAAAGAAGCCAAAGACAGCCCCCACTGCCCTTAAGAGACTCACAATCTAATGGAGACAAGGAAACAAATAGATACACACAAGCTATAACAGGTCAAAGAGGGGTAATGAACAGGAGGAAGTCCCAAGAATTAAGTTGGCAAAGGCTTCCTACAGAAGATGAGGAAGACAAGAGGAGAGGAGAGATTGAGCATGAGAAGTAGTGGGGATGGTCAGATAAAGTGAGGTTTTAAAAAAGATAGTGGAGAGGTTTAGTGGCTAGAGAGGCAGGCCTGGAGATGGGAGGTCTTGGGTTCAAATATGACCTCAGGCACTTCCTAGCGGTGTCATCCTGCTCAAGTCACTTAAACCCGTTGCCTAGCCCTGACCACTCTTCTGCTTTGGAACCCGGACACGGTACTGATTCTAAAACGGAAGGTAAGGATTAAAGAAAAAAAAGAGTAGAGAAATGACCATATTTGTAGATATCAGGGAAGTAACCATAGACAGAAAGAAATGGAAGGTTAGAGAGACAATGGGGATAAGAGAGTGAGGGTAAAAGGGATGATATCAAAGGCATTTGTAGAGGGGTTGGCTTTTGCAAGGTGAAGAGTTGTCTCTTCACTGAAATAGAAAGGAGATAATTGGAAAAAATGCCCAAATATTGTGAGATGTGGAGAGGAAGATGGAGTTTTGTGAATGCCTGCGCTCTCTCTCTCTCTCTTCCTCTCTCCCTCCTCTCTCTCTTCCTTTCTCTCTCTCTCTCCCTCTCTCTCCTCCCCTCTCTCTCTCTCTGTCTCTGTCTCTTTCTTTCTTTCTCCCTCTCTATCTCTTTCCTTCTGTCTCTGTCTCTCTCTCCGTCTCTCTCCCTTTCTCCCGCTCTGTCTCTGTCTGTCTGTCTCTCTATCTTTGTCTTTCTGTCTCTCTGTCTTTGTCTCTCTGTCTCTCTCTCCCTCTCTCTGTCTGTCTATCTGTCTGTCTGTCTGTCTGTCTCTCTCTCTTGCATGCAGCTAGAACGTCTGCAGAGAGAATGGGATGGGGAGTAGGGGGAAGGGGTGCTGTGGGTGTTTTCAGGAGTCCAGTGAACAAGCATTTATGAAGTGCTCACTGTGTGCTCCACACTGTACTAAACCAGGGGTATCAATACAAAGGAAGAGAAAAGACAGTTCTTGCCCTCAAGGAGCTTCTAGTCTATTGGGGGAGACAAGGTGCAAACAACTAGGAACCAACAAGATATAGACAGGAGAAACTGGAGGATTTCACTCAAGGGAGGTTCTAGCATTGAAGGGGATTAAGTGTAATAGATAATATTGGAGGGGGTATATTTGATGAATACTAGATAACTAATAGATCAGGCAGTTATCTTCCTTTTTGCCTACCCTCCTGTCTCTATACCTTCCTTACGCAGGAGTTCCATGGCGGATGAGATCTTGCAGAATGCAGGGGTTCCTCAGGCATGATTGGTACCTCTACTAAGGAAATAGTCTATTGTTTGGTCTCCCCTGCCTCAAGTCTCTCCCCACTGCTGTCCATGCTCCACTCCATTGCCAAAGTGATTTTCTTATTTTTTTCTTAAAACCTTTACCTTCTGTCTGAGAATCAATACTGTGTATTGGTTTCAAGATAGAACAATGGTAAGGGCTAGTCAATGGGGGTCAAGTGACTTGCTCAGGGTCACACAGCTAGGAAGGGTCTGAGGTCAGATTTGAACCCATGACCTTCCATCTCTAGATCTGGCTGTCAATCCACTGAGCCACCTCACTGCCCCACCAAAATGATTTTCCTAAAGCACAGATGAGGCCACCTCTCAATAAACTCCAATCTCTCCCTATTGTTAGTTCCAGAATCAAATGTAACTAATGAGGGGCTGTCCCAATCTTTAGGTATGTAGGTTAACAATTCATATCCAGAATACTCCAAGTATTATATTTAGTCAGATTTATTAATAAGCAAAAAGTAATTAATTGAAGCAAAAAGGAAAATAAAAGACTAGAGAAAAGAGGGAGCTACCAGCCTCGCACGTGGGGGGAAAGAGAGAGGAAGGAGTTACATACAGCTTAAAAATAATAATGTAAGGATGCTAATGAGAATGAAGGGAAAAGGATTCTTGGGACAAGAAAAGAATTCTGGGAGACAGAGTCCAAGGGTTCAAGATTTTCTAATTACACATAGATCAAGAACAGTACATTCTGCCTCTTAGTAGTCTGAATGGAGGCTTGGTGAGTCTGTTTCTGGAAATGAGAGACGGTACAAAATGGGTACCCAAGTAGGATTTTGCTCCAATTCAAATCGTGAGCAAATATTCTATGACTGTTTCCTATTGACTGACTGCAAAATTCTCTCACTTGGCTGCTAAGCCAGAATTAAGTGAACATTCCAAAGGCACAAAAAGACAATAGCTCTCTCTGGCTTCCTGGGCAAGTCACTTTACCCTGTTTGCCTCAGTTTCCTCATCTATAAAATGAGTTGGAGAAAGAAATGACTAACAGCTCCAACATCTCTGTCAAGAAAGCCCCAAAGTGGATCATAAGGAATTGGCTGTGCCAGAAATGACTGAACAACAAAACAAAGGACCTAGAAGGAAGGTGCTAGCCACCTCCAGAAAAAGAATTGAGATATGGAATGTGTATATCTGGGTCAAATGCTGGTCTTCTCTAGCATGGGGCCAGGAGGGAGGGAGGGAAGCGGATTGGAACTCAGATGTAACCCCCAAACCCATGTTATTGTTTTTTTAATACTCTTCCCTTCTGTCTTAGTATTAGTTCTAAGACAGAAGAGTGGCAAGGGCTAGGCAGTTGGGGTTAAGTGACTTTCTTAAGGTTACACAGCTAGGAAGTATCCATGGTCAAATTTGAATCCAGGTCCTTGATTCCAGATCTGCCATGCTATCCACAATGGTACCTAGTGGCATTCCCCCCTCCCCCAGCTTAAAAAAGTAGCCTATGAGCCATTGAGTTTAAGTTCTGCCTTTGACACCTTTTCGCTGAGTGACCCTGGGCTGGTCCCTTACCTTCTTAGTGTTCCAGGCAGCTTTTGCAGGCTCTGAGTTCTAGAGAAGTGACTCTCGTGAGTGGAGGGAGCTTGTGCTCCAGGAGGCCCGAGTAATGGTATAATGAGAGGTGCAATCCAATGCAGGACAAAGAAAAGGGAAGCACACCCCCTGGATCCCTCAGTGGGAGCTTGATAATCTGGTTAGTTTTCTTGAGATCACTGGAGTTTTTGCTAATGCAGAGATGGTCCTCCTGGATGGCCACCCTTAGTCTAATGGGTCCTCCCTGGGTCCTTGGCCTGGATCGCTGGATGCTAGGATTCAGGGTGGAAGCAGAAGTGGGGGATGGCCCATCCAAGGCCCTCCTCTCTCCCCTCTCCAGAGTTCTAGCCAGCTTCTCTGGCTCCAGGTAGCCTGCATCCACGCTCCAGGATGATGGCCATACCTGGAGCCCCTCTCTGAGGTCCCATCGTGCCCCTGATTTTGTCTGTGCTGAGTGGAAGCCGCCCTGTGCTCTCCTCCTCCTCCCACTTGGCCTCCAGGCTACTTCCTTCCGAGCTGCAAAGCTCTTCTCTCTCTGGGATTTATCTGTCTCCTTTTCCTGAGGCAGCTTTCTTTGCCTCCTCCTCATTCCTGTTCAAGGGCTCTTTCCCCTGGCCTTGAGTCCCGGATGCTTATGAAATGCTTTGGAAATTAGAGCTGTCTGTACATCCCCAAAGTCTCTGCTGCTTCTCACGGCAGCGAGACCTTCATGGAGTCCCAAGAATTTAGACAAACAGGACCTCTGGCTCTTCAGAAGAAGCCTGCAAGTCCAGGCTTCCTGGACCTCCTACCTAACCTCCAGGAACAAAAAGAAAGGAGTGAGGAAGAGCGAGTTTAAATCTGGCCTCAGACACGTAAAAGGTGTGTGACCCTGGGCAAGTCACTTCACCTCTGTTTGCCTCAGTTTCCTTGACTGGAAAGAGGGGATAACGGTAGCCATCACCTCCCTGGGTTGTGTCAGGATCAAAGGGGATAGTATTGTTACAGCCCGTAGCACCATGCCACATGTGGTAGGTGCCATAGAAATGCTCATCCCACCCCCCACCTAGCTCCAGCCCCCACCCTCAGTGAAAGAACACGAAGGAAGAGGGAAAAAGGAAAACCTGATCACATCTCCTACACGCTCCCTCTTCGTTTTGTGGCACTTGTCCTGCTCCAGGCTCTCTTCTGATCCTTGGGAACCAGCCTCACACGGATGAGGATCAGGAGCTGCCTTTGGCGTGACGTCTGCTTACGTGGCAAGAACTCAGTTAATATTCGTGCCTTGCCTTGATTTCCAAAGTCAGCCCAGACACTTCCTGCCTATATACCTGGGAAAATCACCTTTCTTTTCTCCATCGACTTAAAAAAAAAGAAAACGAAAACATTTACCTTCTGTCTAAGAAGGCAGAAGAGTAGTCAGGACTAGACGATTGGAGTTAAGTGACTTTCTCAGGGTCACACCGCTGGGCAGTGTCTGAGGCCTCATTTGAACCCGGGACCTCCTGTCTCCAGACTGAGCTACCAAGCTGCCCTTCTCTGTTCACTTTCTTCTCTGTTAAATCAAACAATTGATTTCTCCAAAAGTATTTAAGCACCCACTTAGTGCCAAGTCAAGAAACATTTTTAAAAATGTATTCAAGTACTTCTCCATGGTTACCTGATTTACGCTCTTTCCCTCCCATCTGCCCAGAGCAGCTCCACTGGGTTATACATGTACTGCCACGAAATACCTATTTCAGTATTAAATTAAGAAGCATTTATTACATGCCCACCAGTCGAATAGTCTCTGCCCTTGAGGAGCTCCCAGTCGAAGGGGGAGACAACCCAGGAACAACCATGTACCGCCAAGCGACAGACAAGACCCGGAAGTCTTGAGTGAGGCATTATATTGAAAGAAGGCTGCTGGGAAAGACTTCTTGTAGAGGCTGGACTAAGGATTGGCTAAGACTTCCGAGAAGCTGGAAGCTTGACATATGGAGAGAAGGCCTGGGGATGGCCACCGAAGACGGCTGGAGTTGGCCATGGATTGCCCTCTTTGGGAGACAGAAAGGAGGCCAGTGCCACTGGATTGTGAAAGAGTGACGGAAGTGTAAGAAGACCGGAAAAGAACTTGTATCTTGGAAGCCTATATAAACTGCTCCCTAATGTCGAACCTGCGCAGTTTTCCATTAGGGAATTCTGCCCCAGCTGGTAGATTCTTGATTTCTCTCTTTTATGAATAAATTACGGTTCCAATAATTGAAATTCTAGGTGTTTGGACTCATTTGTGAAGGGTCCCACTTCACTAAAACTGGTCTAAGGCCACTGGATGCTGCCACGAGCTTCTGTTCAAGACAATATTATCAAAGTAGAGAAGATGGAAGTCCCTTTCCTCCCCCAGCCCCAAACTGCCTTGCTGCCCTCTGCAAGACGCCCCAGTTGTCTGGCCATTCAGGAAACTCTTCTCTACCTGCCTCCATGCTGGGGAAACCAGCTTTATTATAAGCGAATATGGGAAGAGAGTAGCCAGTATAGTAAGCAATTGAGATAAGGAGGTGTGGGAGGTAAGAGAAGGTAGTGAGAGAGTAAGGAGCGAGTGGAGGGGTTTTCAGGAAAGCTCTTTATCTGCATGTAAGGAAGGCGTCATGGGTTTGGGCAGTTTCTCTGAGTCTCCAGGGAAGTGACGTCTCCTTTCCCACTTTAGTCTATATGGCTTTACCCATGGTCCACTCTCTTTGCCTGGGGGTGCATGCCACAGAATAAATGAGATGCTAATGCTATGTTACATACCTTTGGGTAACTTTAGGTCGCTTTTCTGGGCAGACTCTAAGGAAACAATGAGTGTGGAAGTTGAGCCTTGCTTGAACCTAGTCCTGTGGGACTGTAAAATGGAAACCCCCCCCCCCCCCCCAAGGACCTAAGCCTTGTCTCAGAATTGATGTGAGCAGTTTTCTCATAATTGTGAATCTAAGCAACTCATATGACTAATCAACTGGTTTCTATGTCCTTTGTTTTATTTTTAAAAATTAATGAATTAATTAAAATTATTTTTCCTTGTTTACATGATTCATTTTCTTTCCTTCCCTTTTTCTTTCCCCCTCCCAGAGCCAACAAGCAATTCCACTGGGTTGTTCAAATATTGTCACTTGATATCTATTTCCATATTATTCATTTGTGCTTTAGAGTAATTTTTTTAAGGCCTAAACCCCAAATCACATACCCATATAGACATGTGATAAGTGATGTCATGTTTTGCTTTTGCATTTCTACTCTCATAGTTCTTTCTCTCAATGGGGATCACATTCTTTTTTTTTTTTAAATTTTATAATATTTTATTTGATCATTTCCAAGCATTATTCATTAAAGACAAAGATCATTTTCTTTTCCTCCCCCCACCCCCCATAGCCAAAGCGTGATTCCACTGGGTATCACGTGTGTTCTTGATTCGAACCCATTTCCATGTTGTTAATATTTGCATTAGAGTTTCGTTTAGAGTCTCTCCTCTGTCATGTCCCCTCAACCGCTGTAGTCAGGCAGTTCCTTTACCTCGGTGTTTTTACTCCCACAGTTTGTCCTCTGCTTGTGGATAGTGTTTTTTAGATCCCTGCAGATTGTTCAGGGACGTTGCATTGACACTAATGGAGATTCGTTCAACATTACGTTCGATTGTATTACAGTGTATCAGTCTCTGTGTACAATGTTCTCCTGGTTCTGCTCCTCTCGCTCTGCATCACTTCCTGGAGGTTGTTCCAGTCTCCATGGAATTCCTCCACTTTATTATTCCTTTTAGCACAATAGTATTCCATCACCAACATATACCACAATTTGTTCAGCCATTCCCCAATTGAAGGGCATCCCCTTGTTTTCCAATTTTTGGCCACCACAAAGAGCGCAGCTATGAATATTCTTGTACAAGTCTTTTTCCTTATTATCTCTTTGGGGTACAAACCCAGCAGTGCTATGGCTGGATCAAAGGGCAGACAGTCTTTTGTCGCCCTTTGGGCATAGTTCCAAATTGCCCCCCAGAATGGTTGGATCAGTTCACAACTCCACCAGCAATGAATTAATGTCCCTACTTTGCCACATCCCCTCCAGCATTCATTACTTTCCTTTGCTATCATGCTAGCCAATCTGCTAGGTGTGAGGTGACACCTCAGAGTTGTTTTGATTTGCATTTCTCTGATTATAAGAGATTTAGAACACTTCTTCATGTGCTTATTAATAGTTTTGATTTCTTTATCTGAAAACTGCCTATCCTTGTCCCTTACCCATTTATCAATTGGAGAAAGGCTTGCTTTTTTGTACAGTTGATTTAGCTCTTTATAAATTTGAGTAATTAAACCTTTGTCAGAGGTTTCTATGAAGATTTTCCCCCAATTTGTTGTTTCCCTTCTGATTTTAGTTACATTGGTTTTGTTTGTACAAAAGCTTTTTAATTTGATGTAGTCGAAATTATTTATTTTACATTTTGTGGTTCTTTCTATGTCTTGCTTGGTTTTAAAGTCTTTCCCCTCCCAAAGGTCTGACATGTATACTATTCTGTGTTTACCCAATTTACTTATGGTTTCCTTCTTTATGTTTAAGTCATTCACCCATTTTGAATTTATCTTGGTGTAAGGTGTGAGGTATTGATCCAAACCTAATCTCTCCCACACTGTCTTCCAATTTTCCCAGCAGTTTTTATCGAATAGTGGATTTTTGTCCCCCAAAGCTGGGATCTTTGGGTTTATCGTATACTGTCTTGCTGAGGTCGCTTGCCCCCCAGTCTATTCCACTGATCCTCCTTTCTGTCTCTTAGCCAGTACCAAATTGTTTTGATGACTGCTGCTTTGTAATATAGTCTGAGATCTGGGACTGCAAGACCCCCTTCCTTTGTATTTTTTTCATTATTTCCCTGGATATCCTTGATCTTTTGTTATTCCAAATGAACTTTGTTATGGTTTTTTCTAAATCAGTAAAGAAATTTTTTGGGAGTTCAATGGGTATGGCACTAAATAGACAAATAAGTTTGGGTAGGATGGTCATTTTTATTATATTGGCTCGTCCTATCCATGAGCCAATATCCAATGTTTTTTCAATTGCTCAAGTCTAGTTTTAGTTGTGTGGAGAGTGTTTTGTAGTTGTGTTCATATAGTTCCTGTGTTTGTCTCGGGAGATAGATTCCTAGGTATTTTATTTTGTCTAAGGTGATTTTGAATGGGATTTCTCTTTCTAGTTCTTGCTGCTGAGCTGTGTTGGAGATATATAGAAATGCTGATGACTTATGTGGGTTTATTTTGTATCCTGCAACTTTGCTAAAGTTGTTGATTATTTCAATTAGCTTTTTGGTTGAATCTCTAGGATTCTTTAAGTAGACCATCATGTCATCTGCAAAGAGTGATAACTTGGTCTCCTCCTTGCCTATTTTGATGCCTTCAATTTCTTTTTCTTCTCTAATTGCTACTGCTAGTGTTTCTAGTACAATGTCAAATAGTAGAGGAGATAATGGGCATCCTTGTTTCACTCCTGATCTTATTGGGAATCCATCTAGTTTATCCCCATTGCAGATGATATTAGCTGATGGTTTTAGATATATACTGTTTATTATTTTTAGGAACGACCCTTTTATTCAGATGCTTTCTAGTGTTTTTAGTAGGAATGGGTGTTGTATTTTATCAAAGGCTTTTTCTGCGTCTATTGAGATAATCATGTGGTTCTTGTTGGTTTGCTTGTTGATGTGATCAATTATGTGGATGGTTTTCCTAATACTGAACCAGCCCTGCATCCCTGGTATAAATCTTACTTGATCATGGTGGATGACCCTTCTGATCACTTGCTGGAGTCTTTTTGCTAGTATCCTATTTAAGATTTTTGCATCTATATTCATTAGGGAGATTGGTCTATAGTTTTCTTTCTCTGTTTTTGACCTGCCTGGTTTTGGAATCAGTGCCATGTTTGTGTCATAAAAGGAGTTTGATAGAACTCCTGCTTTGCTTATTATGTCAAATAGTTTGTATAGTATTGGGATTAACTGTTCTCTGAATGTTTGATAGAATTCACTGGTGAATCCATCAGGCCCTGGGGATTTTTTCTTAGGAAGTTCTTTGATGGCTTGTTGGATTTCATTTTCTGATATGGGATTATTTAAGAATTCTAGTTCTTCTTCTGTTAGTCTAGGCAGTTTGTATTTTTGTATATATTCATCCATATCGCCTAGATTGGTATATTTATTGCCATATAATTGGGCAAAGTAATTTTTAATGATTGCCTTAATTTCCTCTTCATCGGAGGTGCTGTCCCCCTTTTCATCTTTGATGCTGTTAATTTGCTTTTTTTCCTTCCTTTTTTAAATTAGATTGACCAGTACTTTGTCTATTTTGTTTGTTTTTTCAAAGTACCAGCTTCTTGTCTTTTTTATTAAATCAATAGTTCTAGCACTATCGATTTTATTAATTTCTCCCTTAATTTTTAGGATTTCTAGTTTGGTTTTCTGCTGGGGGGTTTTAATTTGATCGCTTTTGAGTTTTTTAATTTGTATTTCCAATTGATTGATCTCTGCTCTCCCTAGTTTGTTAATATATGCACTCAGGGATATGAATTTACCTCTGATTACCACTTTGGCTGCATCCCAAAAGGTTTGAAAGGATGTCTCGCCATTGTAATTTTCCTCGATGAAATTATTAATTGTTTCTATGATTTCTTCTCTAACTAAACAATTTTGGCATATCATATTGTTTAATTTCCAATTAGTTTTTGATTTGGTTTTCCATGTACCATTGCTGATCATTATTTTTATTGCCTTGTGATCTGAAAAGGCTGCATTCATTATTTCTGCTTTTCTGCATTTGTGTGCTATATTTCTGTGACCTAATGTATGGTCAATCTTTGTGAATGTGTCATGTGCTGCTGAAAAGAAGGTGTATTCCTTTTTATCCCTATTTATTTTTCTCCATATATCTATTAATTCTAATTTTTCTAAGATTTCATCCACTTCTTTTACCTCTTTCTTATTTATTTTTTGATTTGATTTATCTAAATTTGATAATGTTTGGTTTAAGTCTCCCACTAATATGGTTTTACTGTCTATTTCTTCCTTCAGTTCTCCTAGTTTCTCCATTAGAAATTTGAGTGCTATATTATTTGGTGCATACATGTTGATTAGTGATATTTCCTCATTATCTACAGTCCCTTTTAACATAATATAATTACCTTCCCTATCCCTTTTGATCAGGTCTATTTTTGCTTTGGCTTTATCAGATATCATGATTACCACTCCTGCCTTCTTTCTGTCAGTTGAGGCCCAGAAGGTCTTACTCCATCCTTTAATTCTGACCTTGTGGGTGTCAACCCGCCTCATGTGTGTTTCTTGAAGACAACATATGGTAGGGTTTTGGATTCTAATCCATTCTGCTATTCGTCTACGTTTTATGCGTGAGTTCATCCCATTCACATTCAAAGTTATGACTGTCACTTGTGGACTCCCTGGCATTTTGATATCCTTCCGTAATTCTAACCTTTCTTCTTCAGCTCTACCTTTTAGTCCAGTGATTTACTTTGAATCAGTCCCCCTTGTCCCCTCCCTTGATGTTTCCCTTTCTAGTCCCTCCATTTTTGTTCCCTCCCCCTCCCCCCTCTTCTTCCCTCCCTTTTTTGTGTTCCCTTCCCCCTCCCCCTTGGTTTCCCCTTCTCCCTTCCCTCGTTGGATAAGATAGAATTCAGGATCCCAATGGATCTGGATGTTCTTCCCTCTCAGAGTTGATTTCCCTGAGAGTAAGGTTTAAGTAAAAACTCTCTTCCTCTCCTTCTTATAGGAGTTTTCTTCCCCTCCCCTTCCCGTGTGAATCTTTGTGTGAGAAAGATTATTCTATTTGGTCTTTCTTTTCCCCCTATTTACACATTACATTTTCCCCACATGTTAGTATACATTGATTGATATAAATGTAGTCCTTATAGATGAGAGTTTGAGCAAAAGAAAAAGATAACATTTTTCTCCTTTTCCCTTTCCTTCATATTTACCTTTTCAGGTATTCCATGCTCTTTGTTTTTCGATATCAAACTTTCCACAGAGCTCTGGTCTTTTCTTTGCAAAAACTTGGAAATCTTCTGTTTTGTTGAATGCCCATACTTTCCCTTGGAAGTATATAGTCAGTTTTGCTGGATAGCTGATTCTTGGTTGAAGGTCCAGCTCTCTTACCTTTCTGAAAATCATGTTCCATGCCTTACGGTCATTCAGAGTAGAACTTGCAAGGTCTTGTGTGACCCTGATTGGCATTCCTTTATATCTAAATTGTCTTTTTCTGGCTTCTTGTAAGATTTTTTCTTTTGCTTGAAAGCTTTGGAATTTGGCAATTACATTCCTGGGAGTTGTCTTTTGGGGTTTTAGTGTAGAGGGTGTTCTGTGAACTCTTTCAATGCCTGTATTGCCCTCTTGTTCTAGGATCTCTGGGCAATTTTCTTTGATTATATCTTGTATTACGATGTTGAGTTTGCTGTTTATTTCTGGATTTTCTGGTAGTCCAATTATTCTTAAATTGTCTCTTCTCTCTCTATTTTCCAAGTCTGTCACCTTGTCATTGAGATATTTTATGTTCTCTTCTAATTTCTTGGTCTTTTGGCTTTGCTTTATTAGTTCTTACTCGTTGTCTTCCAGTTGCCTAATTCTGACCTTTAAAGCCTGGTTTTCCTTTTCACTTTGGTCAAACTGGTTTTGTAGATGCGTGAATTTCTTTTGCATTATTTCCCACTTTTCCTCCCAGAAGGCTTCCATATTTTTGATCCTTTCCGAATCAAATTTTTCATGGGTTTGTGGAGAGTTTCCATTTCCTTTGGAAGGTTTCGGAGCATTTGCTTGTGTTTCCTATTTTATCTCCTCTGTATTTTGTATTTTTGCTCCATAAAATGTGTCCAAAGTCTCCCGCTTCTTCTTGTTTTTCTTGGAATTTTGGGGCTTTTGTGCTTCTGTGGAGTTTGCCATCTCTATCTGAGTGGGGAGGACTAGCTTTTTTTATCTCTTCCTGGTGTTCAGAGGTTTTAGCCCCAGGCAGATTGTCTGTTCTATGCAGTTGTTGTTCTGTCTTCCCGGGGAAGCCAGGAATTGCTGGTGTTTCCATGTTACTGCCCTCCTCAGTTCCCTCCCGATGCTTCTCCGTTGCTTTACTTCCACGATCTGAGCCTGGCTTGGTGCTTTCTGCGGGGTGTTTGTTTCTGTGCCTTGGCCAGCCAGAAGAGCCAGCACTCCGAGGGGGAGGGGCCGCAGCTTCCAGGAGCTCCCAGGGCTCCTGATAGGATTAGCTTTCCCTGGGTTGAACTGAGTATGCCCTGAGGCAGGGACCTTCTGTGAGACTGGGATGGAAGTATCCAGCCAGGGGGTTACAAGCTCCCCCCATCTCTCTCTGTTTCCCTGCTGTCTGGGTGCCCCTTGGCTGCTGCCTTGGACTCGGCGCTCTGGGTTGGGGGGGGATGGGTCCTGGGACCTTCCTTCTGCCTACCCCTTAGGTCTGAGTGATCTCGGGTTCTGGCTTTTGGGGGGGGGCGTACCTTTTGATCCAGGTCCAGGAGGAGGATTCCTGGGGTCTATGCTGTTGTTCGTTTTGAATTTCGGTGCCCTAGGAGCATATAGTTTGAGTTTGGTAGGGAAGGGTTTCCGGAGATCTGAACTTTAGCTTTCTCTAAGCTGCCATCTTCGCCCTTTTAGTTTTTAAGTACTCAACTGGCCAGTCTATAAAGTACTCCAAGACACCTTTCTCTACTGGGTCTCACTGCTGAAAAAATTGTGTGCAAAAAGTGGTTTAACTATGTGCAATAAAATTTAGATCTCTAGAAATGGAATGCTTTGCATTGTATATGAAATGTGTATGCCTACTGATTGGAAATCCTGGCTCGTTTCAGTTAGAAAATAACTGAATCCAACTGAAAATTATGGCTCTTGCAGCAATTTTTAAAACATACCAAATTCAAAACAATGTTCTAATTCCTTTCAAATTAAGCCCCAAAGTTCTAGACTTTGAAATAAACTGCAAAATCATTAGCTGATAACTGTATGTCTGTTTTAAACAAGATAGAGAACCAAGCCAATATGTTCAAATTAAACTTTTAAAAAGCTGACATATTGGAGTGTGCAAGTACTGTAGATAATAAAGTAGAAACCAATTTGCAATAATTTTAAAATAATCAAATACTATGTTAAAATTAAAAAAAAATTTAAACCCTTACCTTCTGTCTTGGAGTCAATACTGTGTATTGGCTCCAAGGCAGAAGAGTGGTAAGGGCTAGGCAATGGGGGTCAAGTGACTTTCCCAGGGTCACACAGCTGGGAAGTGTCTGAGGCCAGATGTGAACCTAGGACCTCCCATCTCTAGGCCTGGCTCTCCATCCACTGAGCTACCCAGCTGCCCCTACTATGTTAAATTTAAAGCTTTAATATAGACAAACTCAGTATTAGTGTCCCCCCCCCCCCACAAAGTTTTAGTTGGCCTTAAAATTTGTATCTTCTTTAATTTAATCACATTAACTTTAAATTCAATATGGATTTTAATCATTTGGCTCTTTCCTGTAGCATAGAATAACTTGATCAGCTTGGGAAAAAATTTTTTTTTTATGTATTTAACATTTCAAAATGTAAGGAGAAATCATTCACTGCTGAAATTTACTAAATGATTTAAAATTTTTAGTCAATCAATCTGGTGCAAGAATAATATTAACAAAGTAAAAATCAAGTAGAAATATAAACTGTTATAAATTTCAAAGGATCATGAATGTCTCCTATATTTCTGTAAGAGCTAATATTATTCCCCAAAGTGGATATATTTCTACCTATCGGGCACAAACCAATGTTTCTGAAAGAGTAAATAACTTTTTACTCAACAAATTCATTAAGTAATAGACATCTTCTCTGTCTTGTTTTTGTTTTTAAAAAATGAATCATATGGATGTCCAAATTGGGGGGGGGAAGTATAGGGTATTTTGGAGGGAATGTTAGGAGAGGTTGGGAGATGATTTTCTTGATATGTCACTAATAAGAATACACAGATTTAACCTACTTGTATGAAATTTCAAGCATTATAGAAAACGCAAAGACTAAATTGGGTGATGCTAATTAAGTGCTGATTGGAAATTCAATGTTCTAAAACTGAAACGCTA
The DNA here is from genome assembly GCF_027887165.1 of Monodelphis domestica. Taxonomy (NCBI): domain Eukaryota; kingdom Metazoa; phylum Chordata; class Mammalia; order Didelphimorphia; family Didelphidae; genus Monodelphis; species Monodelphis domestica. The sequence goes on from NC_077232.1 coordinate 8,052,025, forward strand.
GCATGTTTTTTTAGATTTAGGTTGAAAAGAATAGAAATAATTCTTTTAGTTTGTCTTGCTGAAAATTAACAAGTAAGAGGTACTGTTATTTTTAAATAATTTTTTTCTGAACATTTCACATTAATATGCAATGATTTCAGTTCTCTGGTACTAAAAACTGGATTAAAAAAAAAACTGGTCTTGTGGGGGCAGCTGGGTAGCTCAGTGGATTGAGAGCCAGGCCTAGAGACAGGAGGTCCTAGGTTTAAATTTGGCCTCAGCCACTTCCTAGCTATGTGACCCTGGGCAAGTCACTTGACCCTCATTGCCTAGCCCTTACCACTACACAGTATTGACTCCAAGATGGAAGGTAAGGGTTTTAAAAAAAAAAAGGCTGGTCTTGTAATACTTAGTATTACCAGGAATATATTTTCCCCAGTAGTGGCTTCAGTTTCAGCTGGACCCCTAATTAGTCTTCTAATTCCTCTTTTTTCTGTAGGACCTTTTGGTTTAGCAAACTCTGCTTATGTGCATGTTGTTTTGGATGTATTTCTTCATAAAGGAAGTCTGTAGTTAATTCATCTCCATTATCTATTTCAATCTTTCTAATTATGTCCATTTGTAGTTTTCTTTCTACAATTTCTAGCAGAGTACTTTTGCAGCTAGAATAAAGCATCCATTCTTTTATTTTTATTTATTTTTATTAATTTTTTTAAACCCTTACCTTCCGTTTTGGAGTCAATACTGTGTATTAGCTCCAAGGCAGAAGAGTGGTAAGGGCTAGGCAATGGGGGTCAAGTGACTTGCCCAGGGTCACACAGCTGGGAAGTGTCTGAGGCCAGATTTGAACCCAGGACCTCTCATCTCTAGGCCTGGCTCTCAATCCACTGAGCTACCCAGCTGCCCCCAAAACATTGTTTTTTTTTTTAACTGATCGCATTTTGAGAATTGATTGCAGACCTTTAACAAACTCTACCTTAAAGAGCTTTTGTCATTTTAACCACATCGACCTGATATCAGATATTACATGGGCTATAGAATAGCAGATAGCAGATATCACAAACTTTATCTTTGGTTTCCAACTAAAACCTTAATTTGTACATTTTTAGAATTTAAAATAACTTTCCAATTAAAGTTTCAGTTTTAGAAGCCAGAAGGAAAAGCTTTGTTTCTCTGACTTAAAAACAAAACATTTTCACTTTGGCTAAAAGTGAGGTCCGCAGGGGGCAGCTGGATAGCTCAGTGGATGGAGAGCCAGGCCTAGAGATGGGAGGTCCTAGGTTCAAATCTGGCCTCAGATACCTCCCAGCCGGGTGACCCTGGGCAAGTCACTTGACCCCCATTGCCTAGCCCTTACCACTCTTCTGCCTTGGAGCCAATACACAGTATTGACTCCAAGACAGAAGGTAAGGGTTTTAAGAAAAAAAAGTGAGATTCCTTATTCCTTATTCCTGGCTAATTCCTTAGCATCTCTCATTCCTCCCACACACAGACCATCAGCTACCGGCATTGTAGATTCCTCACTGTCCTCTGACAATTTCACACCCATTCCCAGCTCCATGACTTTGCTCATGGAACATACCTTTGCCCATCTTCCTACCATTCCCCCGTCCCCTCCCCACCGAACTGTCTAAATCCCACCCAGTTGAAGACTGACATTGCTTTTTATAGATGTGGTCGTAATCATTCTTCAGTGTATTGAAGAGCTCATAGGATCTCAGAGGTGGAAGGGACCTCAATGGCCATCTAGCAACAAAAATCCCCAATAAATTCCCTTTACAACTTGCTCAATAAACGAGAGGGTTCCTGTTCCCTAAGGAGGACTGTTTAAACTTCTTTGTTTGGAAGCCCTCTTTCTCCTTGCTTATCTGCTGATGTCCCACCCATGAACAATGCAGATATTATCCAAGTGACTAGTCAAATTCGATTGGGAGTGGTTGGGGTGGGGGTTCAGGCCTCAGAAGACCACCTACCGGATACTGATTTTTCTTTTCTTTTTTTTTTTAAACCCTTACCTTCCGTCTCGGAGTCAATACTGTGTATTGGCTCCAAGACAGAAGAGTGGTAAGGGCTAGGCAATGGGGGTCAAGTGACTTGCCCAGGGTCACACAGCTGGGAAGTGTCTGAGGCCAGATTTGAACCTAGGACCTCCTGTCTCTAGGCCTGGCTCTCAATCCACTGAGCTACCCAGCTTCCCCCTACTGATTTTTCTAATAGCAAAGTTGTCTACTAAGATGCATGTGTATGAGGATATGAGGAGGATCACAATGCATGTTCATGGAGGGAGCATTGCCAGTGACAAAAATCATGGTTCATTTGTATTTTGTGTTATATATGTATAGAGAGAGCATACATATGTGTATATGCATGATGCCACTTAAATAGACACATATGTATACATACAAGGAAACACATCCCTGATCTCCCCTGAACTCGAGTCCCACATCACCAATTCCTATTGGACATTTCCAACTGGATGTCCTGTACACATCTCAAACTCAATATGCCCAAAGCAGAATCCATGATCTCCAAACCTTCCTTCTTCCAAACTTCTCTACTATCTCAGGTACCGCAATCCGTCCAGGCTCCCAGGTTTGCAGTCTGGGGTCTTCCTGGACTCTTTGCTTTCACCCACCCCATATATCCATCCAGTTGCCAGATTTTGCCATCTCTACCTCAGCCTCTCTAGCAAATTTTTCCTTCTCTTTCTTCATACAGCCCCACCCTAATTCAGGCCCTCCATCTTATAGTTGCCTTCTATTTGGTTCCCCTTTTTGTCAAGCATCTTTCTATTCTAGTCCATCCTCCAAGTAGCTGTCAGAGTGATTTTCCCAAAACACAGGTCTGATCATGTTACTTCTTCCCCTCAATAAATTTCAGTGGTTCCGTTAAAAAAAAAAAAGAAAAAGAAAAGAAAAGAAAAAGAAAAGAAAGGAGGTAAAAGTAGGACCTGGGCAAAAACTGAGGGAAAAAAGGAAAGAAATCTATCTTTGAGATCTATAATCCTCCCTTTTCTCCTCCTGTATGGCTAGGACCATGAGATTTACTAGTTAGATGGGAGATCATTATTTAACACGGATTGAGGCTGAGTCATATGCCCATGGAGAATTGTTATAGGGTATTAAAATATAGGGGTTTCACTTAAATCAATAGCATTTCTATATATTACCAACAAAGTTCCACACAAGTGATAGAACAAGAAATTCCCATCAAATAACCAGACAATACAAAATGCTTGGGAATCTACTTGCCAAGATGAACACAGGAATTATATGAATATAGTTACAAAACACTTTTCACACAAATAATGTCAGATCTAAACAAAAAGAAAAAACATTAATTGTTCATGAATAGGCTGAGCTACTATAAAAAAATGACAATTTTACCTAAATTAATCACGTATTCACTGCCATTCAAATCAAACTACCAAAATTACTTTGCAGAACTAGAAAAAAATAATAAAATTCATCTGGAAAAGTAAAAGGTCAAGAATATCAAGGGAATTAATGAAAAAACATGTCAAAGAAGGTAGTCTAGTAGTACAAGATCTCAAACTGTATGGCAAAGCAGTAATCATCAAAAGAATCTGGTGCTGGCTAAGAAATAGTATGGTGGATCAATGGAATAAAGTCGACACATAACATACAGGAAATGACCTCAGCAATATCGTATTTGATAAAACCAAGGATCCCAGGTTTTGGGATAAGAACTTACCATCTGACAAAAATTTCTGGGAAAACTTGAAAATAGTATGGCAGAAAGTAGGTCTCACACTCTATGCAAAGATAAGGTTAAAATGAATGTACCATTTAGATATAAAGAGTGATACCACAAGTAATGTAGGGGAACATAAAATAGTTTACCTGGTAGATCTATGGATAAGGGAAGAATTTGTGCTCAAACAAGAGATAGAGAACACTATTAAGATGTAAAAGCAATGCCACTAACAAACTGGGAAAATGTTTTTATAGTAACATTTCTCTGATAAAGGTTAATTTCCCAAATTTATAGAGAACAAATTTATAAGAATACAAGCTATTCCCCAACTGACAAATGGTCAAATGTTATGAACAAATGAAGAAATCAAAGCTGTCAATAATCATATAAAATGTTCTAAATCTCTCTTGATTAAGCACAGATTAAAACAACTCTGAGGTACCAGCTCCCACCTATCAGATTGGTCAATGTGACAGTTAGGGAAAGTGATCAGTGTTGGAGAGCATGTGGCAAAATTGTGACACTAATGCATTGTTGGAGGAGTTGTGAACTAATTCAACCATTCTGGAGGGCAATTTGGAACTATGTCCAAAGGGTTATAAAAGTGTGCGTTCCCTTTGATCGAGTAATACCTTTACTGGGTCTGTTTCCAAAGAGATCATAAAAAGAGGGGAAAGGACATACTTGTACAAAAACATTTAATATAGCTCTTTTTTTGTGGTGGCAAATAATTGATAACTGAGGGGAAGTCCATCAATTGGGGAACAACTAAACAAATTGTGGTATATGATGGTAATGGAATATCATTGTGCTGTGAGAAACGATGAACAAGATGATTTCAGAAAAAGCTGGAAAGATCTACATGAACTGATGCAGAGTGAAATAGGCAGAAGTGGGAGAACACGGCACACTGTAAGAGCAATATTATGGAATGATGAACTGTGAAAGACTTAGCTAATCTTAGCAATACAATGATCTGGGACAGTTCTGAAGGACTTATGACAAAGAATGCTATCTATCTCTGGAGAAAGAACTGTTGGAGTTGGAAGATGATCAAAGACTACTATTTTCCATGTTAGCCTATTTATAATTTTATTTTGGGGTTTTGGGTTTATATGAGTATTCTCTTACAACAATGACCAATATGGAAGTACGTTTTGCATGATGATACATGTATAATGCAGATCATATTGCTTACCATATCTGGGAGGGGAGAGGAAAGGGAGGGAGGAAGACTGTTTGCATCTTATAATTTTGGAAAATGGCTGTTGAAAATTGTTTTTACATGCAATTGAGAATATAAAATGTCTTTGAATAAAGAAAAACATGTTAAAAATTTTGACAATGAAGAAAAATAGGGATTTAATAAATGGTGTTTTCTGTTCAGGGGACCCCAGATAAAAAAATTGATGGGGCAGCTAAGTCTGGGCACTTTCTCTCCTCAAAGTAATTATAGGGCACTGCCACCGCTTAGGGAAGCTGTCAAAAATAGCATCTCTCTTTTCCTCTAGTGAGAAAAGTGGCTTGCTGCTTTACTCACAGACACAAATTTTGCTTTATAAATGTTTTTACTTCTCCATGAAGACCTTATGGACTTAGAAGCTTCACCTTCCATATCCTGAAATTTCTTTGGAGTCTTTTTTAAAGACTAAATCTAATATCCCTCTCTCCAATCCCCCTTGCCTCAGGGCAAATTGTTTGCACCCTACTTAAAGTAATCAAATTGAACTCAGACTTACAGATACAAATACAGGAACACAGAAACATCACATTAGAGATCTCAAATGTCTCCATGAGCAAAAATAAGGCCAATGAAGATGGGACAAGCTCATTTCTGCTTAAAATATTTTTAAAAGTGATTTCTCCTTCAAAACATGTTTTTCTGACTTTTCAATTTGGCCATAGAGACTTACCATCTAATTCACACTGACCAGAATTTAAGCCACTAATTGACATGAAAAGCATGTATGAAATTCATAAACATGTATCCTACCCAGAGAATGTCTGATTGTCAGGAACAGGGAGTGAGGCCCACCATGCTCACAGATGATCTTATCAGAGAGCTTAATCCTAGTGGTCACTGATCTCTCTTTCAGTGATCAAATGAATGAATTTGTCTTTAATTGCTGAGGCATCTCTGACCAAGTAACTTACTGGTAATTGTTAGCTTGATCCATATATTGACTTTTCTTACCCAGAGCCCAGTCTCTCAGAATTTTCAATTGTCACAGCTGGCAAACCACGAAGGTTCTGCACTCCCAGGTCCCCCTCCCCCCCCCCCCAAATTTCTTATTAGACACCTTTCTCCAATTTTCATTTGGGTCCAAATGGAGATGAATGGTACAATCTCCCACAAAGTTGTTGGTCATTTCTGCTATGATCATATCAATGTGACTGACCTTATTTCTTAACATTATACTTTAAATTTTGGCAGCTGACTCAAGTAATTCAGGCTGAGTGTCGCTGTAAGGAACTGAGCATGTACGGCAAGTTCCATAATCTGATCTTTTGGTCTTTTGGTGGTGAGCCTGGAAAGCCTGCTTGATCTTCTCAAACAAGTAATAAGGAGCTGAGCAGAATTTCTGAATTGTAACAATTAGCGCAAGAGCCACCAACATTTCTCTTGAACAAGAGAGATTACACAATATAACCAAGGAGATGAGGGATGTCCATTGTCCCAACTATTATTAAATATGGATGGTCTGACTGACAGCAAAGCTGATTCCAGGAGGAGGCAGTAGAGGTGCAATCACAAACCTCTGAGAAGTTAGCCCTCTGTCACACTGTGTGTGGTGCTAGAGACCAATAAACTCAAGTAACCCCAGCAGAACCTGGCTCCCTCCTGGTGAGTTTTCTGCCTTTCATCAGCCAATGGCTGAGCAGTGCTTCCCTTCCAATAAGCCAGCTCTTACGCAGCCCAGAAGTCGTCCTGCTGCATTCCCTTGTTGTCAGTCACCTGTACCTTAGGATGTATGACTCCAGATGTTAACCACGTTGTCAGTTATGAACCTATTGGCTTTTGTTTAATCTCTCCATGCTTTCCAAAAACTTATTTGATTTGGAATTTTATCAGTCGTAGTCCTAAAATGCTAAACACTGACATGCAAACGCCGTCAGGATCCACAAAGCCCTGCTGCCCTTGTTCCCTGAGTTAATTCGCAGCCTTCAAACAGGTTCTCCTGGTATATTCATCTGACAAGTCATCCTCTATTGTACAAGTGGGGGGATCAGGAACCAAAGCTTGAAAGGGCTATGGGAGAGAGGGGACAGATGAAAAGAAACGCTACTTCCTCTCTTGGGTAGAGCTACACAAGGGAAGGCAAGAGTGAGAGATTTGATCAAGGTCCAAGGCTGAAAGGCAAGGAGGAAATGCCCTTCAGTCTCTGGTTTCTGGTTTCTTCCCTTGATAGCTATTATCCTGATCCCCTTAGTACATTAGATGAATAAGATGTTCAGTTTCTTCTGGATTAATAAGATCTATTTATTCTTTTTGGCATTTAGGAATGGAGGTTTAGGGTAGAGGAAAAATTAGGAAACTCCTAATTTCTACTTTAACTTAAATTCCCCTCAGGGGTCGAGGGCTCGGGTCTGGGGACCTGAGTCTCTGCTGACACTGTGGAGTCAGGCTGTTGTATTTTCCTGAGATAGAGAGATGTACAGTTATTGAAGAGATCAATTGAAAATCTTGGCTGGCTGGAAGAGAGAGGGGAGGGAGAGAGGAAGAGGCCGATAGAATAGACACATGGTCTACTGAGGACTGGTTGGCTAAATTGGATTTTCTTCAGATATATGAGGGAGCACAGGTTGAGTTCAGCAAGATGCTCCTCTCTCTTCAAGTTCAAAAAAAGAGAAGAACCCCCTCCCCAATTGCTGATCTCCTTTTCTTGGCTAGAGGTTCTAACCCCATTCCCCGCTGACAGGAAAATTCCATCCTCTTTCTTCCTGGTGTTTTTACAAACCAAGTCCTTGCAATGCAGTCTGTAATCCTCTCATCCACAGTTCCCCCCCTGTAGTACAGATTCAACCTGACATCTGTACCAAAGTCTAGTCCTTACTTTCTTAGTTATAAATGCTATTGTCAATTCTATAATATATACTACTCTAAATATTCTTCCTCCCCCCAAAATAACAAATCTTAACCTATCTTAAATCTACTACACTAGAGGCAGCTGGGTATCTCAGTGGATTGAGAGCCAGACCTAGAGACGGGAGGTCTTAGGTTCAAATCTGGCCTCAGACACTTCCCAGCTGTGTGACCCTGGGAAAGTCACTTGACCCCCATTGCCTAGCCCTTACCACTCTTCTGCCTTGGAGCCAATACACAGTATTGACTCCAAGACAGAAGGTAAGGGTTTAAGAAAAAAAAAATCTACTACACTGACTAATTCTATGTCTAAAATAAGGATTATAGGAAAATGGGAGGTAGGAAAGTATGTTAAATACATGGGTATTTTCAACACAGTAACAATATTCCAACAGTGTAACACTCACTGCAACAATCTAACATTTTCTTATCCCAGTGAACAATTACTAATTTATATCTATGAAATATTATGAACTTTTCTAACATCTATAGTATTAATAATTCTTTATTTTAAAAATAATATCATAAAATATGATATTAATCTGTCCCTAGTATAGCTCAATTCCAAACTTCCCTGATCTAATCTTTTCCTGTCTGTTAATGATTAATATATTAGTCTTCCTATTGTAAGGATAATTTTAGGGTTGTGACCTAATCTAAATTAATTTTGGCCGCCAGGGAATATCCCAAATAACATACCCAAGTCAGCTTGGAAATTTATGGTGGTTTAATTAATATAGAGGGAAGGAATTAGGGAGGAGAGAGAGAGAAAGGTATAGAATTTCTCCCGCCTGGCCTGTGCCAGGGGGAGTTCAAAATCCTCCCTACAAGGTCTTTGAAGATTAGAAGCTTTTTCTAAAAGGATAGTGTTTGGAAGGTAAAGGAGAAAAGAATCAGCCTAAACTCCGAGAGAGCTAAGAGAAGACGCCTCACCTAAACTAGGTTAGTAGGCTTCTTCCAATATGGTATCAAGGAAAACTCACTGCTAACCTGGACAATAGCTGCCGCCACTCCAAGATGCTGAAACACTCAGCATGCTGCCACCAGCCACCTCTCTGCCGCCAAAGAGGCCAGAGAGGAAGTGATGTGAAATATATAGATGGTTTTTACATCACTTTCCTGGATCTTACATGTACCAATGGTAGCTTAAGTTTGACTTAGGACAGCCCAGGGTTCTGTCAGTTGTTTCTGATTTGTCATTTTCTAGCACTTGTCTGTCATAGGCCATCCTCCTAAATACTTAATCCTCAAGTATGGTTGTACACATTCCTTTTTTTGTTAGACTAAGCAGGGTGGAGTAATCTAAAGTTCACAATCCCCCCCGATGATGATTGGGAGACTAGTCTCCCCAACTGATCACTAAACATAATCAACCTGCACCTCCAAATTTTCTAACTGAAGGTACATAAATAATTTCACTTTCTGAGAGGAAACTACAATAGTTAGATAGAAGAGGGAAACAGAAGAAAGACAGACAGCAAAACCAATGTTTGTTGGGTGCATTGACAAAAACCAATTAGGGGGCAGTCCCCTTTTGGCATAGGAGTATACATTCAAATAAATGTTCAATCAAACTTCAGTTCAATCAACCACACCCAAAGTTCATTCTGGATCTTCTTGATGTAGTGTAGGTTTTCTGGCATTTTTCTGCAACAGTTCATTCTCTGGATTTAGGAGTTAGCAAGCTTCCTCTTGAAGATCTTTTCTCTAGCTAAAATTCAAAATTTTGGAATTTTATTAAAATACCCCCCCCCCCTGAAGTGGGTGTTAAGAAACATCCAGTTCAGCTCATGCATGGTTGAGTTATGGGATTGTATGAGTCAATTATCAAAAGAAGAGAAAACACCTAAAAACATAAAGAAAAAAATAAAAGAAAGTTAAAGTTTTGGGAGAAAGAAAAAAAATTCAAAATCAGAATGAAAATATCAAAATATATGTATATAATACGTTGAGTAAACAAGAATAAATTCATAATAGGCCCTTGTACAGGTCCAATTTAAAGTAATTTCTATCCCACAAGTCTGTAGGACAGAATGTAGTAATATTTCATTTACCCATTTGCAGCCAAGACTACAGGAAGTTGCCATACTATAAGAAGAAAAAGAACTAGAATTTTATTTTGATAGGGAAGTGTCATTCCCTGGTCTGATTTTTGTCATTCTCAGGGATATGGGAAGCCAGGATGATAGTCAAACTTTGGTACTTGTCTGAGTACTTCACAAAGAGTGTGGATACAAGGAAGTCCTACAACTTAACATATGTCAAATGTTGCAACCTCGAGTCTCACACTAGTTTTTTTTTACTTGTGTGCTCTTTTTGGCACTATTCAGGTTAAGTCTGTGCTCCTTGTTTTTATTCCATTTCCTAGAATCAGACACAAATATTAATCAGTCCCATAACATTTTATCAATAAATGGTAGGTTCCCACAGTTTAAAGCTTTTGGGTATGCATTGATATTATAGCAAATAAATATATATATAGCAAAAATAATATTAATTTAGTACAAGAAATGAGAAAAAAGGAAAAAATCAAATATTCTAATCAAAATAAAATGAAAGCAATAATAAAAATAAGGGGGAAAAGAAAAAATCAGGAATTCAATGTGTTCTTGAAAAAACAGCATCCACTTGTCAATGGATTATTATCTCCAATGCATGTGATAGGATACAGTCAATCAGTCTCAACAGAAGATGCTCTCTTTACATGTGAGCAATGAATCCAAGAGTCCTTTTCTCCAATCTTTATAGATGTTGGAGTAGTTAACAATATTTGGAATGGCCCTTCCCAGGAAGGCTGAGTTGCTCCAGTACGCTGGAAATTCTTAATATACACCTTGTCTCCTGGGTTCAGTTCATGAAGTGAAAAGTCTAGTGGTCCAGCTTGTACTGCAGCTCCGGATTCATGGAGTTCACACAATTTGTGCTGTAATTCCTGTATATAGGAAGCAATAGTAGTATCTCCCCCTAATAGTGAGGTATATGCCGGGGAGAAAGGCTTAGTCTGTTTAGGTGGATGTCCAAAAAGCATCTCAAATGGTGAGATGTGTAAGTCTCCTCTAGGCCTGCTTCTAAGATAAAATAGGGACAGAAGGAGAATTTCAGGCTATTTTAAATGTGTCTCAGTGCATAATTTTCCAATCATAGTTTTAAGTTCTTTGTTCATTCTTTCAACTTGGCCTGAGCTCTGGGGATGATATGGTACATGAAATTTTGTAGTTATCCCAAAGCAAGAATATATCTGATTTAGTTGTACAAGAATATTCATAGCTGCACTGTTTGTGGTGGCAAACAAATTGGAAAACGAGGGGATGCCCTCCAATTGGGGAATGGCTGAACAAATTGTGGTATATGTTGGCGATGGAATACTATTGTGCTCAAAGGAATAATAAAGTGGAGGAATTCCATGGAGACTGGAACAACCTCCAGGAAGTGATGCAGAGCGAGAGGAGCAGAACCAGGAGAACATTGTACACAGAGACTGATACACTGTGGTTCAATTGAACCTAATGGACTTCTCCATTAATGGCTTTACAATGTCCTTGAACAATCTGCAGGGATCTATGAGAAAAAACAACTATCCTCAAGCAGAGGGCAAACTGAGGGAGTAAAAACACCGATGAAAAGCAACAGTTTGACTACAGGGGTGGAGGGGATATGATTGAGGAGAGACGCTAAATGAGCACCCTAATGCAAATACCAACAACAAGGAAATGGGTTTGGAGCAAGGATACATGTGATACCCAGTGGAATCGCGTGTTGGCTAGGGGAAGGGTGGTGGGAGGCGGGGGGGGGGGAGGAAAAGAAAATGATCTATGTTTCCAATGAATAATGTATGAAAATGACCAAATAAAATAATTTTTTTTAAAAAGAATACATCTGATTTAGGACAGAAAAAACAGATTGGCAAATTTGGTGATAGAAACTTCTAGGGAGCAGGGGTTTTCCTTCAGATGACACCCATACTTTATTAATCTGTTTTGCTTTGAATTTTTGCTTCCATTTTTCCACTTCCTTTTCATTTTAGGAAAGTGATAAATTTAAGTCATCAGTGGTTGTCAATGTTAAAATTAATTCAGGCCCTTCTATGGCTGCTAGCTTTGCAGCAGCATCTGCTCAATCATTTCCCCTAGAGACAAGGTCAGTGCCATCTGCATGGGCAGTGCAATGAACTACAGCTAGGGCTTCAGGCAGTTTGAGAGCATTAAGAACTTCATTAATACTTTCTGCATTAGCTATGGATTTTCCAGCTGAGTTTAAAAATCCTCTCTGGAGTCATAGCATCCCGACTGAGTGACAAATGCCAAAAGCATATCTAGAATCCATATAAATTGTTGCCTTTTTACCCTTTGCAATTATACAGTTGTGTTTCAGAGCTATGAATTCTGCACCTTGAGCGCTAATGTTAGAAGGTAGTGAAGCTGACCACTCAGTGTCAAATTCTGTGACTACAGCAGTTCCAGTGTAGCGTATGCCATCCCTTATAAAAGAGGAACCATCAGTAAATAATACCAGATGTGGATTGTCTAAGGGAGTGTCTAAGAGATTATCTCAAGGCTTTTCTGCCATGGACACTAGTGTTTCACAACTGTGTAATGGCTCTCCTGAAATTGATAAATCTGGAAGCAAGGTAGCAGGGTTAAGGGTTGTATATCATTTCAAGGTAATGTTTTCACTATTTAACAAGGTTATTTCATACCTTGTAATTCGCTGATCCGAGAATGCCTATGTTCTATGCCTTAGCAACAATGCTTCTACCTCATATGGGAACATAATTGTTAGTGGACATCCCAATACTAGATCAACAGTTTTTGTCACTAGTAAGGTTGTAGCAACTACTCCTCTAAGACATGGTTGTGTTCCTGATGCTACTGGGTCCAGTTGGGCAGAATAATAAACAATTGGGTACTGAGAAAGTCCCAAAGTCTGAGTTAAAACACCTGAAGCCACTCCTCTTCGCTAATGCACATACAAAGTAAATGGCTTGTTGTAATCTGGGATGCCTAGAGTAAAGGCAGACAGGATAGCCCGTTTTAGATCTGTTAGAGTTGACAGGTTTCTGGCTCTAATTTGAGGGGTTCAGGGACGGAATCCCTTGTTAGTGCTATAAAGGGTTTAGTAACTTCCCCATAGCAAGGAATCCATTGTCTACAAAACCCTGTTGCTCCTAAAATTGCTTTCAACTGTTTCTCAGTGGTAGGAGTGCTTAAATTTTGAATATTTTCAATTCATTTGGGAGAAATAGAGTAGGCACCCGTAGTCAGGATGAACCCCAAATATTCTACTTTAGGGAGATACCACTGAACTTTATTCTTCAAGGTCTTATGTCTTTTTTTATGTAGTTCAAAAAGAAGGTGTTTACTACCTTCCTGACATGCTTCTGCATCTGTTGAGGCCAAGAGTAGATCATCTGTGTATTTGATTAATTTAATGCTTTTAAATGTTATATTATCTGTGTCTTGGCTCAAAATGTGTGCAAATAAACTCGGGCTTTCCACGAACCCTAGTGGCAGACAACTCCATGTATTTAGAGACCTTCCAGGTGAAAGCAAAGATATGCCTGGAGTTCTCATGTATGGGTATGGAAAAGAAGGCTGAGCACAAGTCCACTACTAAGTATGTAGCTGTGCTAGCAATAGAGGAAGTAATCATATGTATGTTGGAAACTACAGAGTGTCTCTTTATAATGTGATTGTTCACAGCACTCAAATCTTGTACAAATCTATAGAGGTGTTTGCCATCGGGCCCTATTTTTGTTTTTTTAATGGGCAGGATGGGTGAATTGTATTCAGATTTACAAGGGATTATTATTCCTTGTGCAATTAATGAGCTTATTACTGGGGTTATACCCTCAATTGCCTCTTTTGAGAGGGGATACTGAGGAATGGAAGGAGGTGGGCTAGATTTAGTTTTTATCTGCACAGGAACAGCTGACTTAAGTAAGCCTACATCGGAAGAAGATGTGGCCCAAAGAGACTCCAGTATATCTTCAGGTATTACAAAGGTGGGATGCTCTTTCCCCTCCTGACTCTGAGAGAAGTATAGGGAGTAATTTTAAATATTCCTCAGGTACTTCCAAGGACATAGAGCCATCTGGGGTGCAAATTATTGTGGCTTGTAGTTTGCATAGTAAATCACTCCCCAGCACATTTGTGGGGGATCCAGGCATTAAAAGAATGTTCAGCAGTTAGGGGTCCCATGCATACCATGTGAGGAGAAAGTTTTGGGACCTTTAAAGGTGTTCCTGATATACCTACTACATTTAGAGAGCCAATAGAGCCACATTTTGCATCTGGTTTGTTTACCAAAACTGACCTAGATGCCCCAGTGTCCAAAAGACAATCATAGTATGAATTTCCCACCTTTAAAGTGACACGAGGTTCCTTACTATGTGTGTGTGTGTGAATGTATAGGGATTACTGGCATTAAAATATCAGGGTCTGGGAAAATCAAAGGTTTCACTCTTTGATTCCAATGCCCTCACCCCCCCCCCCTCCTTCACACCTTCATAAAGATGCTTGGGCAGTTTTCTGGGATCCCCCATGCTGATGGGGATTTTCACCCAGGGTATAGAGTGGACAAGCTCCATTTTTTATATATTGTTTTTGGGCATTGTTTGAGTATTATCATTTTCCTCATTTGGAGCACTGTCATTATTTTGATTGGCATTATGATTCCTTTAGTTATTATTTCTAAAGTTGCTATTATTTCTTTTTTCCCATAGCCAGCTCCTACAGACCATTATTACATGACCTCTCTTCCCACAGTAAAGGCATGTTAATGATTTATCTGTGGATTCCTGCAAAGGGGCTATGGTCTCTCCCTGATTTTTCCACTGTCCTTTTAACATTTCATTTTCTTTCTTTAAGTCTTCCACTGACATATTGTATTCCTCACATCTTTCTGCATGGCTCTTATAAACATAGGCTGCTACTCTCCTCAATTTTTCGAGGTCCATAAAGTCCCAATTAGGACAGCTACTTTTAAAGTAGTCTTTTACCACTGAACAACAATTCTCAACAAATTGCCTATGTATTTGCCTAATGTCCCTTTCTCCGGACAAATCAAGGTCCATATATGTATTCCCTATGTCAATAATTCTGTCCATAAATTGGGAGGGGGTCTCATCAATTACTTGTTGGGTTCATTCAAATTTTGACCATTTTCCAGGTCTATCAGAGCAAGTTCTCATGGCTATCAATAATCCTTCTCTGGCCTGGTTTAGTTTTGTATAATCTGGTTCAACATTTGGGTTCTAATGTGGATCTTCAGTTGGCCACTAATTTGTTCCTCTACCTCATTTCTGATTAGCCAGAGAGATGACATTATTTTTCTCTCTCTTTGTCTGAAACTTTTCTAATAAATTTTCAACATCCATCCAAGTAGGGTCAAAAGTTCTGAATTTGTTCTCCAATCTTTTTATAATTAATATTGTCTCTTCCTCAAATGAGGGTAGATCTTCCTTGTATTTATTGAAATATTCAGGGTTAAAAGGTGTATGATGTCTTATAGATACCAAGTTCCCATTTTTATTAAAAGTGGGTACTTCCCTTAACAGAAATAAGCTATCTGAATTATTTGGTGTACCTATTTCTAGGCAACTTGCTCCTTTTTTCAATGGGATAAGTAAGAGAAGTAGAAGGGGTGGGATGGTTAAAAGTTGGGCGGTTAAGGTAGTGTGGGTGGGGCAGGTAGCATGGGTGGGTGGGGTAGCCAGGGCAAGGGGGTTGGGGATGGAAGCATCATGGGTGGGGGGAGGAGCTAGGGCTGAGAGGGTGGGGCAGGAGGCATGGGTGGGGGGAGGGACTTGGGCTGAGGGGGTGGGGCAGGGGGCATGTGCAGGGGAAGGAGTGGGTGGCAAAACATTGGAAAATGAGGGGATGCCCTCCAATTGGGGAATGGCTGAACAAATTGTGGTATATGTTGGTGATGGAATACTATTGTGCTCAAAGGAATAATAAAGTGGAGAAATTCCATGGCAACTGGAACAACCTCCAGGAAGTGATGCAGAGCAAACGGGGCAGAACCAGGAGAGCAATGTACAGAGAGCCTGATACACTGTGGTACAATCAAATGTAATGGACTTCTCCATTAGTGGCAATGCAGTGTTCCTGAACAACTTGGAGGGATCTATGAGAAAGAACACTATCCACACTCAGAGGAAAAACTGGGAGTAGAAACACAGAAGAAAAACAACTACTTGAATACATGGGTCTAGGGGATATGGTTGGGGATGTAGACTCTAAATGAACATCCTAATGCAAACACCAACAACATGGAAATGGGTTCTCATCAAAGACATACCCAGTGGAATTACATGTTGGCTATGGGAGGGGAGGGAGGAATAGAAAATGATTTTTATAACCAAGGAATAATGTTTGAAATTGACCAAATAAAATTTAAAAAATTAACCTGTTGGTCAGTTCTCACAGTGTGGTCATCTTCCATCACAATCATATGCCACACCTTGCTTTATCATTTCCCAATTGATGGGCATTCCTTCATTGTCCACTTCTTTGCTACTACAAAGAGGGCTCCTCTAAATATTTTAGAACATAGAATTGTTTCCTTTTCCCATGCTCGCCTTTAAAGACCTCAAGATGTTTTCCTTTAATATGGTGGAGCTTTTCTTCTGGCTCTTGATAGAGCCTTGCCTCTTTGTCTGGTCTGTCCTTAGCTCCCAATAATGTTGTTGCCATTATATTATCTAGGGATGCTGCTAGAATGCCAGTAGAAGTTCCCTGAACCTCTGAAGTTTACAAGATCCTCTTCTTAAAATATTTTATTTACAAAAGAGTTGTAAAGAGTGAAAGCAGAGAAATACAAAAGGGTAGAGAAGACATTAGCTTATCTAACTAAATATTGCTTTGGTGCTTGACTCAGCCAGGACTTGTTTACCTTCAACTGGAATTAAACTCTCTCCAGAAGACAGGAAGGGAAAGCCAGCTATCCACTCACCCAAGTGCCCTCTAGAAGCAGGTCAAGGTGATGACTTAAGCCAAAGATGATTCTTAAGGCTGACTTTTTTCCTTTAGCTGACCTTCTTGAAGCTGACTTCCTTCTTTGGAGTTGGCCAGAAATTGAGGGCCTTTTTTATTGGCTTCTTGTCCCTTCCCCTTTTCAGAAGTGTTGATTTTGTATCAGGAACTGTGCTAAATGCAAGGGATACAAATACAAACACAATGAAAGAGAAGCCTTAGTCTCAAGGAGCTGACATTCTTTTTAAAAATTTCCTCTTAGCAATAAAATTTTCATTTGTAGAGTTCATTACAATTTTCTAAGTGTTTTTTTTCCCCTCGTGATCCTCACAACAATCACATGAGATGGACAAGGAGACTTATATCACCCCCATTTTACACATTGAAGAAGAGTTCAGGAATTCCCTTGGCTCACACATGGTCCATATTGTTAGCACAAGGTCTAAACCTATGTCTTTCTATTCTAAGTCCATTACTCTCTCCTCTCTGGTTTCCCTGTTTGTCTAAGCAGCTGGAAGGTTCATGACTGAATTCAGGGTTCAATTATTTAATTAATTCCTAATCCTTGGCATGTCTATTTCTTTACCTTTCAGTAATTGGGTTGTTTTCTTTTTCTCTTTCTTTGTACTATTCCAATTCATTTATGGAAGCAGAGTATAAATTATACATTAAAAATCCCCTTACCTTCCATTTTAGAAGTGATAATGTGTGTTTTTTCCCAGGCAGAAGAGTGGTAAGGGCTAGGCAATGGGGGTTAAGTGACTTACCCAGGGTCACAGAACTAGGAAGTGTCTGAGGCCAGACTTGATCCTAGGACCTCCCATTTATAGGCCTGGCTCAAGGAGATGACATTCTAATAGAGAAAAGTAAAATAGAAAAGGGAACTTCAAAGGAGGATGCAGGGGAAGAGACTGAGGTACTTGTAGCATACACGGCATGTTGGCATCTGGGAAGTATGATTGATGTATTGATATTGTACAACTGACACATGGTCAGAAATCTTGATGTTAAAGGGACAGTCCTAGGCACTAGCAAAGGATAGGCAAATTCATGGGCTGGGTCTGCACATTCATTAACATAGCGCGGGTTGAATTAGGGCATTGCTCTGTTCGGACTGCATTCATTTACAAAGCGCGGGATGGATTAAACTCCACCTCTTTTATCTCGTCATTGTCAATTCAACCAATGTTAAAAGCTATGTCATGTTATGTATATGTTCCTAAAACCCTCAATAAATACAAGCACGAAACTCCTCCCTTACTAATTCCTGTCTTGCTCTCTCTTACCAGCTCTCTCTGACTAGTTCTCTCGCCCTTCACTTCCTCTCTCCCTCTGTTCCCTCATCCCTGATTACTCTCTTGCTTCTCTGTATCTCTTTC
This sequence comes from Monodelphis domestica, assembly GCF_027887165.1. NCBI lineage: Eukaryota > Metazoa > Chordata > Mammalia > Didelphimorphia > Didelphidae > Monodelphis > Monodelphis domestica. The sequence continues at coordinate 8,070,159 of NC_077232.1, forward strand.
CTAGCGACTCGGGTGCTCCCAGTGCCTTGGCACCAGGAGTTAAGACTCCACCTTTCCTAGCGACGTTGTAGCCTCCAAAGCAAACTCTCTTGTCTAGGAGTATCAAGGGGTTGATACTCCCCACCTATTCTCTTGTTCCTCTTACTTCCTTGGAGTTTGCATTACTCCCCATGTGTTTCTACTTTTGTCCTTGAGTCATTATTATTCTCCCACTTCCTTAGGCCCCTCTTTCCACCTCAGGTTATTTCCACAGATATATGTTATAGTACTCCCATGGGGGGTCACTATACCTCCCATCGGGATGCTATAGTACTTGTACTGGTGCCATGGGAGACAAAGTCCTGTGCAAAGCTCTGTAATGCAAGCTGGAGAGCAATCAAGAGTCTGAGCTCTCTGGAGGTCTCAATATGAGTCAACAATGTGATATCCAACCCAATCTCATAATCATTAAACTGGATATCCTAGAATTCAGAGGAGAGATTAACAATTATAAAAATGGGATGTTTGGTGTGGGGGTGGGGGAGGAAACAATGAAACTGATTAAACATTAATTAATTTGTTTAAAAAGAACGAAACCAAATTACTAATATAAAAAACCGAAAAGGGAATTCACAAAACATGAAGGAGATATAAAAATGTTATTAGAAATTATTTTGTTCAATAATATAGAAGTAAAACCAAACACTTAAGTAAAATGAATGAATAGTTTTTTTAAAAACATTATTTTATTTGGTCATTTTCATACATTATTCCTTGGAAACAGAGATCATTTTCTTTTCCTCCCCTCCCCCCACCAAATCCCACCCGTAGCCGATGCACAATTTGTCTGGGTATCACATGTGTCCTTGCTCTGAAACCATTTCCTTGTTGTTGGTATTTGCATTAGGGTGCTGATTTAGCATCTCTCCTCCATCATGTCCCCTCAACCTTTGTAGTCAAGCAGTTGCTTTTCATCGGTGTTTTTACTCCCTCAGTTTGCCCTCTGCTTGAGGATAGTTTTTTTTTCCCCTCATAGATCCCTGCAGATTGTTTAGGGACATTGTAAAGCCATTAATGGAGAAGTCCATTACGTTTAATTGTGCCACAGTGTATCAGTCTTTGTGTACAATGTTTTCCAGGTTCTGCTCCTCTCACTCTGCATCACTTCCTGGAGGTTGTTCCAGTTTCCATGGAATTCCTCCACTTTATTATTCCTTTTAGCACAATAGTATTCCATCACCAACATATACCACAGTTTGTTCAGCCATTCCCCAATTGATGGGCATCCCCTCGTTTTCCAATTTTTGGCCACCACAAAGAGCGCAGCTATGAATATTCTTGTACAAGTCTTTTTCCTTATTATCTCTTTGGGGTACAAACCCAGCAGTGCTATGGCTGGATCAAAGGGCAGACATTCTTTTATTGCCCTTTGGGCATAGTTCCAAATTGCCCTCCAGAATGGTTGGATCAATTCACAACTCCACCAGCAATGCATTAATGTCCCTACTTTGCCACATCCCTTCCAGCATTCATTACTTTCCTTTGCTGTCATGTTGGCCAATCTGCTAGCTGTGAGGTGATACCTCAGAGTTGTTTTGATTTGCATTTCTCTGATTATAAGAGATTTAGAACACTTTTTCATGTGCTTATTAATAGTTTTGATTTCTTTAACTGAAAATTGCCTATTCATGTCCCTTGCCCATTTTTCAGTTGGAGAATGGCTTGATTTTTTGTACAATTGGTTTAGCTCTTTATAAATTTAAGTAATTAGACCTTTGTCCGAGGTTTTTGTTATGAAGATTGTTTCCCAATTTGTTGCTTTCCTTCTAATTTTAGTTACATTGGTTTTGTTTGTACAAAAGCTTTTTAATTTGATGTAGTCAAAATTATTTATTTTGCATTTTGTGACTCTTTCTAAGTCTTGCTTAGTTTTAAAAATTTTCCCTTCCCAAAGGTCTGACATGTATACTATTCTGTGTTCACCTAATTTACTTATAGTTTCCTTCTTTATATTCAAGTCATTCACCCATTCTGAGTTTATCTTGATATAGGGTGTGAGGTGCTGATCCAAACCTAATCTCTCCCACACTGTCTTCTAATTTTCCCAGCAGTTTTTATCAAATAGTGGATTTTTGTCCCAAAGGCTGGGGTCTTTGGGTTTGTCATAGACTGTCTTGCTGAGGTCATTTACCCCAAGTCTATTCCACTGATCCTCCTTTCTGTTTCTTAGCCAGTACCAAATTGTTTTGATGACCACTACTTTGTAATATAGTTTGATATCTGGGACTGCAAGGCCACCATCCTTTGTATTTTTTTTTCATGATTTTCCTGGATATCCTTGATCCTTTGTTCTTCCAAATGAACTTTGTTATGGTTTTCTCTAATTCAGTAAAAAAGTTTTTTGGTAGTTCAATGGGTATGGCACTAAATAGATAGATAAGTTTGGGTAAGACGATCATTTTTATTATGTTAGCTCATCCCACCCATGAGCAGTTAATGTTTTTCCAATTGTTTAGATCTAGTTTTAATTGTATGGAGAGTGTTTTGTAGTTGTGTTCATATAGTTTCTGTGTTTGTCTTGGCAGATAGATTCCTAAGTATTTTATATTGTCTCAGGTGATTTTAAATGGAATTTCTCTTTCTAATTCTTGCTGCTGAACTGGGTTGGAGATATATAGAAATGCTGATGACTTATGTGGGTTTATTTTGTATCCTGCAACTTTGCTAAGTTTGTTGATTATTTTGACTAGCTTTTTGGTTGATTCCCTAGGATTCTTTAAGTAAATCATCATATTATCCGCAAAGAGTGACAGCTTGGTCTCCTCATTGCCAATTTTAATACCTTCAATTTTTTCTTCTTCTCTAATTGCTACTGCTAGTGTTTCTAGTATAATATTAAATAATAAAGGTGATAGTGGGCATCCTTGTTTGACTCCTGATCTTATTGGGAATGCTTTGAGTTTTTCCCCATTGCAGATGATGTTTACTGATGGTTTTAGGTATATACTGTTTATTATTTTTAGGAAAGGGCCTTCTATTCCTATACTTTCTAGGGTTTTCAATAGGAATGGGTGTTGTATTTTGTCAAAGGCTTTTTCTGCATCTATTGAGGTAATCATGGGATTTTTGTTGTTTTGCTTGTTTATATGGTCAATTATGTGGATGGTTTTCCTAATATTGAACCATCCTTTCATTCCTGGTATGAATCCTACCTGATCATAGTGGATAACCCTTGTGATGACTTGCTGGAATCTTTTTGCTAGTATCCTCTTTAAGATTTTTGCATCTATATTCGTTAGGGAGATTGGTCTATAGTTTTCTTTCTCTGTTTTTAACCTGACTGGCTTTGGGATCAGTATCATTTTTGTGTCGTAAAAAGACTTTGGTAGAATCCCTTCTTGGCTTATTCTGTCAAATAGTTTGTATAATATTGGGGTTAGCTGTTCTTTGAATGTTTGATAGAATTCATTTGTGAATCCTTCTGGATCTGGGGATTTTTTCTTAGGGAGTTCTTTGATGGCTTGTTCAATTTCTTTTTCTGATATGGGGTTGTTTAGGTAATTTATTTCTTCTTCTTTTAGTCTAGGCAATTTATATTTTTGTAAGTATTCATCCATATCACTTAGATTGCCATATTTGTTGCCATATAATTGGGCATAGTAGTTTTTAATTATTGCCTTGATTTCCTCTTCATTAGAGGTGAGGTCTCCCTTTTCATCTTGGATACTGTCAATTTTTTTTCTTTCCTTTTCTTAATTAGACTGACTAGTACTTTGTCAATTTTATTTGTTTTTTCAAAGTACCAGCTTCTAGTCTTATTCATTAAATCAATAGTTCTTTGACTTTCAATTTTATTAATTTCTCCTTTGATTTTTAGGATCTCTAATTTAGTCTTCATCTGAAGATTTTGAATTTGTTCACTTTCTAGTTTTTTAATTGGCATGCCCAATTCATTGACCTCTGCCTTTCTTAATTTGTTTATATATGACCTCAAGGATATAAATTTCCCCCTGAGTATTGCTTTGGCTGCATCCCAAAGGTTTTGAAAGGATGTCTCACCATTGTTATTTTCTTCAATGAAGTTATTAATTGTTTCTATGATTTGTTCTTTAACTAGCCGGTTTTGGAGAATCATATTGTTTAATTTCCAATTAATTTTTTATCTATCTCTCCATGTACCCTTACTAATTATTATTTTTATTGCATTGTGGTCTGAGAAGGTTGCATTTATTATTTCTGCCATTTTGCACTTGTTTGCAAAGATTTTGTGCCCTAATACATGTTCAATTTTTGTGAATGTACCATGTGCTGCTGAAAAGAAGGTGTATTCCCTTTTGTCCCTATTTATTTTCCTCCATATGTCTACTAACTCTAATTTTTCTAAGATTCCATTTACTTCTCTCACCTCTTTCTTATTTATTTTTTGATTTGATTTATCTAGTTTGGATAGGGGAAGATTCAGATCTCCCACTAGTATAGTTTTTCTATCTGTTTCATCCTTGAGCTCCTCTAATTTCTCCTTTAGAAATTTGGATGCTCTGCCATTTGGTGCATACATATTGAGTACAGATATTTCCTCATTGTCTATACTGCCTTTTATCAGGATGTAATTACCTTCCCTATCTCTTTTAATTAGATTTATTTTTACTTTGGCTTTGTCTGATATCATGATTGCTACCCCTGCCTTCTTTTTATCAGTTGATGCCCAATAGATTTGGCTCCATCCTCTTACTTTCACCCTATGCGTATCTACCTACCTCATGTGTGTTTCTTGCAGACAGCATATGGTAGGGTTTTGGATTCTAATCCACTCTGCTATTTGCTTGCATTTTATGGGTGAGTTCATTCCATTCACATTCAGAGTTATGATTACTAGCTGTGTATTTCCCAGCATTTTGATTTCTACTCCTGGTTCTGCCTTTTCTTCTTTCACTATTTCCTTCTACACCAATGTTTGTTTATAGTCAGTCCCCCTAGTTCCCCCCTTATTTTACTTCCCTTTCTACCCCCCTCCCTTCTCATTCCCTCCCTTATTTTCCTCTGTAGTCTTTTTAAAATTCCCCCCTCCCTCTCCATCCCTTGTACTGCTTCCCTCCCCACCAGTCCTTTTGTTACCCTTCTACTCCCCTATATGGCGCAAATCTATTCCCTTCCCCAATGGATTGGATTGTTCTTCCCTCTTTGGGTCAGTTTCAAAGTACATAAGATTTGAGTATTTCCTATCTCCAACATCTTTTCCCTTCTAGTCTATCGATGTTCTCCCCCCTCCTGCCATGAGCTTCTTTGTGACATGTAAATTTACCCCCATTTGTTTCTTTTCCCATTTCTTTTAGTATTAACCTCTTTTTTTTAGCTCTGGTCATATGTATATATATATACATATATATATATATATATACATATATACATACACATGTATATGTATTTATGCATGTATATATCTTTATACCTATTTATGCCTTTTCCTTTCATCCTATATAGTTTGTCACTGTTCCCTCTAAATGTAATTCTTCTAGCTGCCCAGGTGATAGCAACAGTTTATAAGAGTTACCAATGACCTCTTTTCTTATAGGGATACATATCATTTTAACATATTGAGTCACTTAAAAATTTTTTTGTTGTGGTTTCCCCCCCCCCCCCCCTTTTTAATTACCTTTTGATGATTCTCTTGAGTGCTGTGCTTGGACATCAAATTTTCTGTTCAGGTCTGGTCTTTTATTTATGAATGCTTGTAATTCTTCGGTTGTGTTGAATGACCATACTTTCCCCTGTAAGAATATAGTCAGTTTTGATGGGTATTTTATTCTTGGTTGTAGACCTAGTTCCCTTGCTTTCCGGAATATCGTATTCTATGCCTTTTGGTCCTTCAGTGTGGATGCAGCCAGATCCTGTGTTAACCTCACCATGTTTCCATGGTATCTGAATGGCTTCTTCTTGGCAGCTTGTAATATCTTTTCTTTGATCTGATAGATTTTGAATTTGGTTATAACATTTCTTGGTGTTGTCAGTTGGGGATTAAATACAGGGAGTGATCTGTGGATTCTTTCAATCTCCTCTCTCCCCTCTTGTTCTAGGATATCAGGACAGTTTTCCTGAATAATTTCCTCCAGTATTATGTCCAGGCTTTTTCTTTTGTCATGGTCTTCTGGTAGTCCAGTGATTCTTAAATTGTCTCTTCTTGAATGATTTTCTAAATCATCTGTTTTATGAATGAGATGCTTCACATGTTCCTCAATTTTCTCATTCTTTTTGTTTTGTTTTATAGTGTCCTGCTGCCTTGTGTGGTCACTTAATTCCAGTTGTATTCTGGTTCTTAAAGATTGGATTTCATCTCTGGCTTTTTGGTCATCCTTTTCATTCTGGTCTGATTTTCTTTGGAGATTGTCTTTCATCCTCTTTACCTTGTCTTTCATCTCCTTTGCCTCATCTTTCATTTCCTTTGCCTCATTCTCCAGCTGGTTGATTTTGGCTTTCAAGATACTATTTTTTTGTTTTAGTTCAAGTGCCTCTGTTTCCAGATGACTTATCTTAATTTTTAAGTTCTTTTCCCAATTGTCTTCAGCCTCTCTTAGTTGTGTTTTGAGTTCTTCCACAGCCTGTATCCAATTCGCTGGGATTTCTGATTTATCGTTTGCTGATCTCTCCCCCTCTGTTCCATTTGCTGAGTAGTAGCTGTCTATTGTAGTTTCTTTCTTCTTTTTCTTTTGTTTGCTCAAGTTCACCCCTTCTTTACTCCCCGTATTTGTCTGTGTTCTTGTTCCTCTCTTTTTTTTTGTTTTTTTGGGGGCTTAAATCAGTCTCCCCTCTTGGAGCTTCACCAGAAGATCTCTCGGGGAGGGTTGTTGGGGGTTTGAGCTTCCCTGTCCTCTGTAGGCTTTTGATTGGCTTAAAGTCCAGCATTCAATGAGGATGCGTGTGGAGCCTGGGCTTCCCTGAGTTCAGGAGACTTTTGATGGGATTAAGTTCAGCTTAGTTGTGCTGGGCTTGCTCTGAGTCCTAAACTTCCTGGAAGGCTGGAGCAAAAATGGAGGATCTCCAAAGCTCTGACCAGGCTTCCAGGTCTATGCTCCCTCTCTAGCTCCTTCCCCACCATCTGTGTTGGATGCTCTGAACTTGGCCAGCCCTGCTCTCAAGCTTTGCCCTTCAGACCAGCACCTTTGCCTTCCTAGAAGTTCCCGCTGCTGCTGGAATCTCAGAGCTCTGGGTGGGAGGGGGGATGGGTCCTGGGACCTTTCTTCTGTCTTCCCCTTAAAACCGAGTGCTCTCGGATTCTGGCTTTTTGGGGGGCGTACCTTTTGAATTAGGTCCAACAGAAGGGTTCTGTGGCTCTGTCTTTTTGTTGAGTTTGGTTTTCATTCCCCTGGGAGCATTCAGTTTGTGATCGGTAAGGAAGGGTTTTCAGAGGTCTGAACTTCTGCTCCTTCTAGGCCGCCATCTTGACTCCCTGAATGAATAGTTTTAAGGATATAAAAAGCACAAATTAGTACAAGAAAATGTAGAGAATTTAAACAATTCCATTTTTGAGGAAGAAATAGAACAAGTCAAATGAACTTTCAAAGCAAAACAAACAAAAAACAGAAATCAACCAAAAATTTGATAGATTCACTACTGAATCCTATCAGTCTTTCAAGGAGCAATTCAAGGAGCAATTAATTAAAAAGAAGACAAACTATTTGTAAAATTGGAAAAAGAAGAAATCTGCCTAAATTCCTGCTGTGTTATAGATAATTATTTTTTGAACTAAATTCTCATTTTCAGAATTAGACTCAATACTGTGTATTGGTTCCAAGGCAGAGGAATGGTAAATACTACTCAATGGGGGTTGAATGACTTGCTCAGGGTCAAATAGTTAGGAAATGTCTGAGGCTATATTTGAACCCAGGACCTCCCATCTATCCTCACTCTTTATTTACTGAGCTACTTAACTGCCCCCAATATAGCTATGATCTTGAAACATGAACCAGGAAGAGTAAAAAAAAAAAGGAAAAATAAATCTTCAAATCAGTGCAGTTGAGAAAACTGAGGATCAGAGAGTTCAAGTGGTTTGTCCAGTATCTTGTAGCTAGAAAGTACCTGAGAGGGAAACCTTGAACATATCGTCTTGCCTGGACAATCACCATAGTTTTAGAGCTGGAATCAATCATGAAGTCTTTATTAAGCATTTATGCTATGTCAGGTAGTGTGCAAGACAGTGGATATTCAGAAACGAATATGAAAGGACTCCTGGCTTTAAGGACTTGGTATTCTATCAGGAGGGACAATAAGCACATATAGAAATATATTCAAAATAAATGCAAAGTGACTATGAAGTAGTTTGTGAAGGGAGGATACTAGGACCTGGGACAAACCAGAAAGGCCTCCTTGATGTGGAAGATAGTGCTTGAACTATGCTTTGAAAGACATAAAGGATTCTGAGACAGAGGGGAGCCGGGAGTATATTCCATGCCCTGGGGTGGTCATTGTATGCTTGGTGATCAGAAATGGAGTATCATGTGTGAGGAATAGTGATTGGTATCCCTTGGCTGGGCAATGGATTATGGGAAGAGAAGGACTATGTAATGAAACTTAAAAGGTTTATTTGTCTGGAGGATTAAAATCTGAAAGGAGTTTTTAATTTGATCCTCTAGATAAAAAGTCAGAAGAGGGAAGTGGATCATGGCCAAGTCTAACTTAAGGTTAATTGTTTTGGCAGTTGTATGGAGGATGCCCTGGAGGAGGAGAAGCAGGAATTCCAATAAGAGGCTATTACAATAGTTGAGGTATGATATGAAGACCTGGAGGAGTATGCTAGTTACATGAATGTATATCTGATGTTGTAGAGGCAGAAATGACAAGATTTGATAACCAATTCAATCCAGAGAGAAGAGACCAGGATGAATGCTTAGGATGTGAAAATGAGTGAATGAAATAGATGACCTGGACAGTAATTGTGAAGTTGCCAAGAGGAGTGAGTTTTGGGGTGTGTGGAGTGAGAAATTAGTATCCAAAATGAATATGCTTAGGACCCCAGTAAAATCAGTCTCTCCCAGGAGTTCCTCAACCCAACTAGAATACAAAGGTCTCTTAAATACCTGAATGAGACAGAAATAACTCATGCCTTTACTATACTTTTACCTTTGCTTGCCACCTGTAACTTTACTTACCTTGACTGTCTAAACTTCCTTACCTTACTTTCTGTAGTAGCTTCCTAACTGTCTATGGCCAATCTGGTATTATTTTCTCTCAAATAAATAAATAAAATTTATCTTTAGTAATTGTTTTCTTGTAATGGAGTCAGTTTGAACCATCAATCAGTTCTTTAGATGAAACCCAGTCAGCTTTGTCCACATCAATCCCAATCTCGAAATCTAGACCTGGGTCTTTACTAGCCTATCACTTAGAATGCAGTTGACTCTTTAGTAGCTGCAGTTCACTCTGCGTCAGTTCAGAGTACATCTTCTGTATATGACACACAGGGGAGTTTTCTGGTCTTCCTTTTAGATATATGTTGAGCCAGTTCATGTTACAACAAGGAAGGAATCAGCTGTTGATACCAAACATCCGATTCTCATGAACTTGTTAGTGTTTTTTGGATTCCGTCATGCCTCAGAACAGCTTTGCCTCAATGTCTTCTCCTGTAGGGCCAAACCCAAAGCAAACTTTTGGTAAGTGCATCACATGGTGTAGTGATCCCTGTTTTAAGATTTCAGGGATTAAGGTGGTTGCATAAAGGTCTCAAAGCCCCACTCCTGGCTTCCAGATAATTTTGCTTTGTTTCCAGGGAAGCTTTGAGGAATTAGTGCTCTTCCTTATAGCTATTGCCCCAAGATAGCCAAAATTATTTGCTCCGAAAGTGTTTCTGCATAATATGACCTTCTGAGTCACTAGATTAAAAAAAAAAAACCCTTACCTTTCATCTTAGAATCAATACTGTGTATTGGTTCCAGGGCAGAAGAGTGAGGGTCAAGTGACTTGCCCAGGGTCACAGAGCTAGGAAGTGTCTGAGGCCAGATTAGAACCCTAGAACCCAGGTCCTCCCATCTCTGGGCCTGGCTCTCAATCCACTGAGCAACCCGGCTGCTCCCCCCCCCCCCAGTCACTAGATTTTAATATCTTGGCAGATCAGTAGCCAAGAATTTTTTTTGTGTAAATTTCTTCACATGTAGGAGGACATATGATCAATCACAAAATCTCTGTGCTGAAAGGGACTTGAGAAGGCACCCAGTACCTCACAAATATGCATAGGAGTCTTCTGTCCAACAGTTCTCACATAGAGGTAATTGTTAGGCACATGGAATAAATGATGAGCTTTCCTTTGTCTATTGTAGGAGTTACAATTTTTATTGAGGTCTTGATACTCAATAGACTTCTGTTCTAAGTGTGGAGTTTATCCTGGTCCTGTGTAGGTTTCCTGTATGTCTCACAGAGAATTCTAGGGCTTCTTTCTAGATCTAGTCCACCCTCATTCTTGGTTTGAGTTGATCCCCTGTCCATGGCTAGTAAGAGGGGTAATATGGTGCCTAGTGCCCTAAATTTGTCTCCTAAGGAATCAGTCTCAGTTGATCACACATATATTTCTTTATCCTTTGTTTAATGATGCACTCTTGAACATGTGAGATAATACAAAACCCCCAAGGAGATAAAGAATATTCATTGTCATGATATTTAGTTGCCTAAAATACCTACAGTCCTTGTCATGAATATTTGTACTTTGGACAGGCTGCCAATGGATGAAGATTGACTCAGTAGACTAGCATGAAGGAATTGGCTTCAAGTTGTAGGTTAGGACTGGAATGGCCCCTCAGAAGCCATCTAGTCTAATTGCTACCCTATTATGTAATTATTAACACTGAATTCCAGAGAAGTTAATCTTGTCCAAAGTGATACAGCTAGTATGTGCAAGAGTTAAGATTTGCACCAGGTCCTCTGATTGCACAGGCAAGGCACTTTCCATTCACCACTCTATAGGTCACTGATCACTATTGTCTCAGAGACTTAAGGAAAATACTCGATACATTGAATAGTCATTGTATGATCATGGGAGGTGTTATAATTAATTGTGGTTGAACTCTGAATATATTATTGTAGGTGGTTGCCAGGGATTTAATTTCTAAATCCCAAAATGAATTACTAAAGTAAATGAAATTTATGGTAGTTTATTTTTACAATAGAAGGAAGATATTAAGGAATGAGAGAGAGAGAGAGAGAAAGAGAGAAAGAGAGAGAGAGAGAGAGAGAGAGAGGAGAGAAGAGAGAGAGAGAGAAGAGAGAGAAGAGAGAGAAAGAGAGAGAGAGAGATGTGAGAGAGAGAGAGAGAGAGAGAGAGAGAGAGAGAGAGAGAGAGGGAGGGAGAGAGAGAGAGAGAGAGAGAGAGAGAGAGAGAGAGAGAGAGAGAGAGAGAGAAGAGAGAGAGAGAGAGAGAGAGAGAGAGAGAGAGAGAGAGAGAGAGAAAACTCTGGCTTCTTCTGATATCAGTTAGAATTTCTAAGCCCAAGCCAGGGAAAGAGAAAAGCAGGGTCACTAATTCAGCCTTTCACTCACCAGCGGTGACAGTCTAAAAAGAAAGTCTGGATGTCTGTCCTCTGCTCTTCAAGGGTCTGTCTTCCAGTCACTCTTCCAAGTCCATCTCTGAGTCAGAGATCCTCCTCCAACTCGAAACTTGGAATCGAATATCTCTTGAATATATCTTCTTCTAGCCTCTGATCCTCTTTTAAAGAATCTTTTTCTCTTGTGTCACTCCCCCTAATTTTAACATCTATCAATCACAGCAGGTGCTTTGTCTCCAGGACTGTTCACTCTTTAGTTCGCACTTTCTTTGGTTAGATTATATCTTTTTGAGTTAC